>NW_015150689.1:820309-851439 GCF_000732505.1 Cyprinodon variegatus
AATAAAACCTATAGTTTTATGCCTTGTAAGGATTTCAATCTGAAAAACTAACACAAAGAGAAAAGACAATTAGGAGAAATTTATTGATACAATTACTTTGTCTTTGGCGCTCAGACCTTGCCAGGAAACATAGCGCCTAATTTTGATAGATATGCATGAACAGGAATATAGAATAGGGCTGTTTCCTCACAGGCCTGAAACTGGTGGTCGAATGGAGATAGATGAAGTTGGTCAGTCTGTAGACTGCTGGTTAGTGAGACAGTAGGCTGAGCTTTATGGTGTGATCCAGTGAATGGAAAGCTGAAACTAGAGCTTCACTCTGGGACCTGGAAGATGGAAGTCCAGTTAGATTACACAGGTTGAGAGAACCTGTCCATGATGAGCAAGCATGAAGTAACAATGGAGAGGAAAAACCCAGGCTCAACATGGTGGTCTTCTGCCGGATCGGTTAAGATGAGACAGGGAACATAGGAGGAGTCCGGAAGGAATGACACTCTGATGAAGCTTTAGCTACGGTGGCGGAGGAGGGGCTGGAGGTGGGTTGAAACGGTGTCATCTGAATGAATTTACACGGCGCATCCACCGCCTGCACACAGGAGCAGACAGGTGCGTATGAGAGGCCTTTTAAGATTAACTTTGGATGCCGATTGGCTTTCGTGGAGGTGTGGTTCAAAGCTGATTGGCTGTGTCTCAGGTGGATGAAGGAAAGCAAACAGTTTCTTCAGTTCAACTTCTGCCTGGGCTCCATTTCTGTAAAGTCAACAACAAAATGCAAGCAAATGTCTACTGTTGCCACATGCCTATAGGGGAGGAGCTTATCTTAAAAGGCAAATGACTTGATGCAATCAGCTGGTTTTCTTACAAAACTTTCTGAACTGTCTAATCTGACTGTAATATCTGACTGAATAATCTGTAAAAGTGCCTTAAGATGACAAGTGTTATAAATTGGAGCTATATATATATATATATATATATATATACAGAATTGAGTTCAATTGTAAACATTTTTTAAAGTCTGAGGCTTTACATTTTTATATCCTTTATGAAGAGATCATAGTTTTACTCTGAGTCTAATCTTTGAGAGAAACTAAATGTATTTGACACGAAATAATGCTTTCAAAAGGAAAAACAGGTATTTTTGTTGTGTAAAGCGTTTCTTCTCTCTGTTTACTTTTCAACCAGTTGTGTGTTGTGCTACCTTCTGTAAGAGAGGAAGCTACAGTACCAGCATCAAGTATAAACTCCTGCAGCTCTTGTTCAGGATCCTGCACTGTCTATGGAGACAAACACAGCACCCCAAAGCCATAACTCTATAACTCAGAGTATAGCTCATTTTTATCAAGCTTTTGGACACCTCATCAATGCACTGTTTTTCTAAACTGCTTTTCAGATTAAACATATTATTGGAAGGTTGGGTAGAAGGAAAGTATGTTGTGGAAAGAGTTGCACAAGCTACACGGAAAAGATTTTAAAAGGACTATAAATGAAAACCTATTGAAGACAATGCAGGTTTTTACCTAGGCTAAGGAGAGAAATGACTGCATTGGTACTCAGAAAATTGACCATGGGAACACGCAGCCTCAGTCATCTGTGCCTTTTTCTCTCCATCACTAATAGAGCCAATTTTAGTCAACTTGGAACCAGAACTTCCCAATGGTTTCATGGCACTGTGACTGGATGTAGAGTCCATTGTTCAGGGATAGTAATTAAGTTTATTTTTGAAGGACGATGTAATTTCTTTAAAGACTGGATTAGCCAGACTGGAAGTCAGGAAAAGGAAAAGTAAAAAGGATGCAATGCATTTCATAAAATAAGAGGGGAACTATCGAGATGTATGGAGATAGACCAAGCGGGTCACTGCAGAGCACCACTAGCGACTAATTACTCTAATTATACGCTAGTGTATCCCAGTAAAAAAATTACATTGCATTTCATTTGAAAATCAACAAATCAGATTCAGGGTAAAAGTTTAAAAGGCAAACAATTAAAGATGCCCTATGTTATTTTTTATTTTATGTCAACAATTTGTAAATGCTGTGGGCTGCTAATAATTAAAATAAGCTGAAACAAAGGCTGGAATTACTGTACATGATATCACTCTGCATCACAAATTTGTGAATTTGTTGTTTTTTTTAGATAAATTACAAAAATATATACATAGTTTAACAAAATCATAATGTTTTAGACTTATCTCTATAAATAGGTTAAATATTAATTTTACAACATTTGATGCCTAATTATAGCCCAACTTGTCATTACTAACAACCGATTTTGTACTTTGAGATTTTGAGCTCCATAAATAAGCTGTTAGTGAAAGTTCTTAAATCTTACCGACTCAGCGGTATTCATGACAGTTTCAAAAATCAATATTTCTAGACCTATAACATTGTTTCTTTATTCCAGATGGGACTGTGAGCTCGGGCTTTGCAATTTATCTAAACTTAGAAAACTACACCAAGAAAACTAGTGAACAAAACCAAAGGAGAATACAGAAAACTGCATGTAGGGGGCAAGCTGTAACAGCCAGGATCTTTGTTTACAAAACTAAACTGATATAGATTAAATAAGGGAAAACTATTTGAAATTACTCTGATTAAAAAATGACAGGTAATGTCAAAGATGTAACAAGGTATAGCTTCATGCAGTGGACTTAGAAATATGGAGGGGGAAAAAACAACTGCCAAACTTGTTAAGTTTTCCAATTATAAAAAAACATATCCAGTAATGTAGAGAAACAGGAATGCAAGAGAGACAAGGGAACAAATTCTACAAACAAAACAAGAAGCAACAGTGGAAGAACAAACCAGAACCAATTATCTACAAGAAACCTAGAAGCAACATCTAAACCCAATCCTAGAAACCCTAGGGGCAATGACTTCCTCTTGATCCTAGTGATCAGTTCAGGTCTTGGAAGATGTCATTAGTCACTCCAAATGTTGCACTGTAAGATAACAAGGCCAGCACACTAAAACAAACTATATGAGAAGATAAAATAAATCCACAAGGCTTTTCAGTTGCAGCATACAATTGTTGTTTAAGTGTAGGTCTCAACAATACTTCTTGGTTTTATTTAAAATATATTTCTTCAGTTTATACAGTTTAATCACATTGCTAAAAGTCAAGGGAAATTTCTCTTTTATACTATGTTTAAGTTATGGTTTTAACTTTATTGCTGTGATATTATGTTCACTGGTGACGGAGCCTCTAAACCCAGGCTTTGAGGCATGTATCATATTAAAATTGGGCAAGTAGATGGAGCTCCGCTTTAAAGCATGGGTCTGTTCCCGAAAAACAGTTAACAAATAATTGTTTGTATTAAAAAACACTATGCAATTGCTTGCATTATTATTTTTATATTTTTTATATTTAATTGAATACTTTTGGATTGAGACACGTTTTTCTGTGAACACTGGCTGTGTTTTAGGGAAACAGTTAAATTCAAGATCAAATCATGGTTAAACAGTTAACTATGAATGCATATGGATTATATTCAATTAAATTCCAAATTAAATTATATTAAATTAATATATTAAATTCTGTTAAACTATGAAAATATGTTAACAAAGGTAATGAAACTCCAACTTAACCGTATTTCAGTAAAAAATTCCTTACTATTCTGGTGAAATTAAGGTAAACTAAATAATTACTATGTACACATTGTCATGTTAGGATCTTGATTACTCACTTCATTCACCTGCTGTTGCCTTCCCACTGACTAATTATCATTCATATTATTCACCTGCTCCCTCTGCTATAGATACTGTTCAGCCCAGTTATCTGGGCCAGATCATTGTTGTGTTATGCCCGTTAATTTGGTTTATTCCAATGTTTATGTCCCCGTTCCAGTGAGGAGATTATTCTCGAGCCAGTGTCTTCAGGCGAGTTTATTCCCCAGCCAGTGGTGGGAGCATTTCAACATTTCCTTAGTGGTTTCTGATTATCTGATTCTGTTCACTCTGACCCACTGCTCCTGTCTGTTCCTGGCTGATCTTTTGCCTGAACCTCCTTTGGACTCCTGCAAGATTCTGCCTGTCTGCATCTGTGCTTTTCTGTCTGAGCTGGTTGCTAGATGCATGGAACTGAACCTGTCTTCAAGCTCTGTGGATTCCTGGAACCCTAAATCTGTCTGTTTATGTGCGGGTCTGAACCCCTGACCGGATTGCGGACTCCTGGATTCCAGAACTGTTCCTTTCTTATCTGTTATCCCTGACCTGAATCAGATCCCTGCCTGCTCATTGGGGCTGCTGCATCGGTGCGCTCTGGACAGCTCAGGGCCACATCTCATCGACGGCGCTGATCCTGCCTTTAATTGAGAGGATGGACTAACCTGTCAAACCAGGTAAGTGACTCACGTGGGTAATCATCTTGTGTCAGATTATCGTGGTCACTTACCTGTGTTTCTCCCTCCAGAGTGTCAGTGTTTGGACAGTGCCCCGTCCCCCTCCTGCAGCCGCTGCTGTCCGAAGCTCCACAGCTCTGTGCTTCTGTTCTGTTTTAGTTTAAATAAATGTTTTTAACTTTCCTGCTGACTGTCTCACCTTGAATGCTGGGTGCATCTGTCCCGTCCATTAAACACGTGGGGAAATAAAAATTGTTTAAAGCCGTTCTTAAAAGAATAAAGCAATGATATCACAGTTCAGCAATGATTTTATGTCTGGGAACCAAAGTTTATCTTGAAGAATTTGGAATAAGGTCAAATTAGATTTTAAAATAATTTAGAACTATTGGAATGTGTTCAAACCAATTGACTGAATGCAAATCGAAGAGGTTTACGAAACATTATTTAAAAAAAGAACATTTAAAAAAAATTAAATAATATAGTAAAAATAACTAAAAAGAAACCAACTACTGCTTAGATAAATGACTCTCAATATGCGATTATTCCTGAGGAAACATAAAAAAACAACAACACATAACTCCATATATTCAACTCATGATAAAAAATACACTTCTTTCGTGAAAAAAGAAGGGGAAATTATAACTGTCTATCTGATACAGGAGTTGGCTACAGGAGAGATGTTTGGTTATGTGAATGTTTTTAAAGTGCCAAATAAAGATAACCAAACTGGTATTTATCTGGTATTATCTGTGGGTTAAAGTCTAAAATAGGGGCATATCTGCCAAAACATTAAAGTATTGTGCATCCCTAGAAATAACAACTAACAGCCACACTTTATAAAGTAGAAATCTAGTAAACATATGTTACAGAATAATGTTGTTTTACAGGCAATCATTCTGTTCAACAACATTACCACAACACATAAACTTTCAAAAGAAGAAACAAAAAATCTAATGGAAATCAGCAAAAATAATGAATATGGATAGCAACAGTTCTTAGTAAATGTAAAGATTTAATTAAGCCTTACTTAATTAAGTATTGAATAAATATCATTGTCATAATGTTTTGAAGTGTCTTTGTTTCTAAACCCTTTGAATGCATCACCATTCTATAATAGTTTATGAAACTTGGCTAACAGGCAACAACCAATCAGAGATCACTTTTCAGGCAGTGTCCTGCTGCTGCAGAATGATGGAGGTTATTGGATCCGAGGGGGGGCTCAACAGCTTATTAATGAGTGACATATTCATGAAATCTGGTTCATTTTAGCGCATATTTAATGTATTTTAAGGACTTCGTTTATGAAGTTTAACAACGCATATTTTAACAGTAATTTTGGTTAGTGTACAGGGGAGGTTTAGCCTCCCTTGTACTCAATGAAAAATTGCCACTGTTCCACACACCTGAATCAATTGAATGGCTCATTTACAGCCCTTAGATTATCTGAATAAGTGCTGATCAGGAAATTTGGTGATTTCATTAAGATGTGTTGGAGAAAAGATTGAAGTAAAAGTTCAAGAATAGTAAAGGACAAGAGTTTGCCTCACTCATATAAGATTCTGCTGATTAAATCAATGTAATAATCAATGATAGAAACACATGCTTATGAATAATAATGACTTATATTAGGTAGAATAATTGTTAAAGTTACAATGTGCAATTTTCAGCAATATCATAATTTTATAAATGGCATGTTATTAGTCTGTGTAGGATTGTATGTTGGCCTATAACTTGCCGAAGTACCACTCAAGGGTAATGGATATCTCGACGGTATTGGCAATCTCAGCATAGAGCTGACTGTCAACTGTCATAGTGCAAAAGATGTCTGCCTCCATAAATGCACACCCATTCCTATGTAATCATAGATGTTAATTTCTGTTCCAAGACAAGCATAAAAACTAAAACTATAATGTCATGTAGATGATGATTAAAAACTAAAATATATATTATTTATTTATATATATATATATATATATATATATATATATATATATATATATATATATATATATATATATATATACCATTTACATCAGTACACTACAAGAAAATTAAGTAATTTTGTCTTAAAATAATTGCATTTTTTTTCAATTGAGGAGGTAAGGCTTTTAGAGCATAATAGCAAGTGATCATATTTCAAGGCTAAAAACACTCATTCAGTTGGCAGATCATCTTAGTTACCCACTCAAATTAAAGGTAAATTTGCTTATTTTAAGAGTTTTTTACGCACTTCAATATTGTTTTTTCAGTGTAAACCCCTAATTATTACACACTGTTACTTTAAGTACACAACATAGGGGTAGATATCATGGGAGATCTTGATTTTTACTTCATTTTTAAAAGTCTATATCTCGAAAATCTATGGCAACAGTATAGTTTTCTCCCTCCCTGTATTTCCTTTTTCTTTCTGCTTTTTCACAGTGGCTACACAGAAAGTACAAATTTTGTTATTTGAAGTTAGATGAGTTATGTGAGCTCAGTGCAAATTTTGTTGTCAGAGTTTTTTTTTAAAGAATGTACTTTTAAACGGAGCAGAACAGCCTGCCTAAGGTAGTTTAATATGCTAATGATCAGCTCACACAAGCAGCTGCATGCACAGGTGGGATTCATCAAGTGGAAACATGCTTGCTTAGTTTTGAGGCATTTAGTGGGTAAGTGATAAAGCACATGTAAAATGACATTAAAGCTTTACAAAGTATAGTAATTGTGTAAAGAGGTAATCTAACTAATCTAAAAGGATAAGTTACCATATTGCCTCCTATTACTGTACATCACACTGTTAAAGGTCCCATTCATCTAAATGCATCTCGTTTGTTTAATTATTTGAAAATTTAGTAATATACTTATATTATTTATTTAAATTAGGTTTCAACGGAAATGTGATAAAAATTTTTCCAGATATGTTCTAAATTAAATATTTGAAGCACGGATAAAGCAAGTGTCAAAAAGTGTCTTTGTATTCACTTTGCGCTTTTTTGTCCAATGTTAGTTGAACACTTAATAAAAATGCTTTTGTTTTTTTTTTATGTTTTGTCTCTTTTTTTCAAACACATTTCAAATTTAAGAAACATGCACCTTAAAAACTAAGAATAAACCTTGCCTTGATCATGACTACCATGATCTTCAGATTTTAGACAGAAGGCAGTTGGTTAGAAGAGGTGAGGGCTGTATGGTTGGCTTTCTTATCAGGAGCACTAATCCTCCCAAATGAAAAAAAACAAGACCACAGGAAAAAAAATAAGGGGCACAATTCATTCACAAGTGTACCATTAAACATAAATGAATAAATTAACCCGGGGTAATAACTGATGTTTCATGAGGCAGTTTTTTTTTTCAAATGGGTGTTTCTAATCGCAGAAGCGGAATTACCTGCCTGGTCCTGCCCTTCGCAATATAAGGTTGTCCTCAAACTCAAGTCGATGAATAAGATCGCTCCAATCTGATTTAAACCTGTAAACTTTGGAAGCAGTGTCGCTAAAAATCTTCAAAACATGAAATGCTGAAGGCATGTCCTGTTTGCTCACATCTGCCAGAAAAAAATATTATTTTAACCTGAACTGAAACTAAATCAGTTTTATATTATCAAATTATCTTAAAGGCAGTTAACAAAGGCAAACAGTGGATGAGGTTGTTCATTAATCATTTGCAGGGATCATCTATTTTATTGCATCAGGTCAAAACAAAATAATGCATATAAACCCCAGCTGATCAGAGCTAAACCGACAGGTAAAGAGGTCTGAGTGTGGTCTGAAGACGCCATGGAGAAACTCCAAGACTGTTTTGAATGCTCTGGCTGGAACATCTTCAAGGCTGCAGCAACATACGACTACGTATTAAATATTAATGAGTATGCCATGACTGTGTCAGCCTACATTAACAAATGCATTTAGGACGTCAACATAAAAGAAGCACATCAACACCCGGGCCAACTAACAACTCTGGATGAATGGAGAGGTTCGGAAATCGCTAAAAGCATGGGAATAAGCCTTCAAGTCTGGTGATAAAGAGGCACTGAGAACAACGCGTGCCAACTTAAGCCGTACCATCAGATCAGGGAAGCAGAACCACAGCCAGAAGATCCAGGATCTTTTCCACAATGCCAGCAGCACCAGGAGGATGTGGAAAGGAATTCTGAAAATCACAGACTACAACTCACCCTCCCCCCCCCGGTAGATGCAGCAAACACTGACTTCCTAAATAAACTGAAAAACTTCTTTGGAAGGTTTGAGGCACTAAGCAGCACTCCAGCAGTGAAAGCTGTTCCACACCAGGGAAAGGAGGCACTAACATACCTGGACGGGTGTATAAGGAGTGTGCAGATCAGCTGGCTAGTGTCCTCACAGACATCTTTAACATTTTGCTGGACCAATCCATAGTGCCAGCATGCTTCAAGTCTGCCACCATTATTCCAGTCCCAAAGAAGCCTCAGGTCAACTCACTCAGGGATTACCGGCTGTCGCACTGACTCCAATCATGATGAAGTGCTTTGAAAGGCTGGTTAAAGAACACATCGTCTCCAGTCTGCCGCCAACGTGCGACCCGTTCCAGTTCGCTTACCGACGGAGCTGCTCCACTGAGGACGCCATCTCTGCTGCTCTGGCACACCTGGAGGAGAAGAACACTTGTGTGCGGATGCTGTTCCTGGACTTCAGTTCAGCTTTCAACACCATCATCCCACAGCATCTGATGGGCAAACTGAAACAGCTGGGCTTCAATACACCCCTCTGCTATTGGCTTCTAGACTTCCTCAACAACAGACCTCATTCAGTTCTGGTCGGACAGAACACCTCTGATGTCACCACCCTAAGCACAGGCTCCCCTCAGAGCTAGGTCCTGAGCCCCCTGCTGTTCACCCTGATGACACATGACTGCGTCCCCAGGTTCACCACCAATCACATTGTGAAGTTTGCAGACGACACCACAGTGGTGAGCCTCATTAGAGACAACAACGACCAGAACTACAGAGAGGAGGTGGAGCTGCTGGTGGACTGGTGCAAAGATAACAACCTGATCCTAAACGTGGAGAAGACAAAGGAGATCATCGTCGACTTTAGGAAGAAGCGGCCTAACCATGCTCCACTGGTCATAGACAGCTCAGCTATAGTGGTGGTCAGCAGCACCAAATTCCTGGGGGTGCACATCACAGACACCCTCAACTGAAATGTAAATACCACCTCACTGATCAGAAGGGCACAGAAGCACATGTACTTCCTGCAGAGGATAAGGAGAGCCCACCTGCCCCCACCCATCCTCACCACCTTCTACAGAAGCACCATAGAGAGCGTTCTGACCAGCTGTCTCACTGTGTAGAGTGGAGGCTGCAGCGCCTCAGACTGGAAGAAGGTGAGAAGAGTGGTGAGAGCAGCAGAGAAGGTCATCAGGGCTTCTCTTTCCTCCATGAAAGACATTTCATCCCAGCACTGCGTGTCCAGAGCCCATAACATCATAAATGACCCCTCACACCCCCACCATGACTATTCTCCCTGCTACCCTATGGGAAGAGACTTCAAAGCATCCGATGCAGGTCCAGCAGATTCCAGAACAGTTTCTTCCCTACTAACATTAGACTATTAAATTTTGTAAATGTAAAAAATAAAAAATAAAATAAAAAAACCTGAATGTTGGAACTGTAACTATACAGTCATATGTTTACATCACTTTTTTTTCACCACTCTGTTTTTGTTTTATCAAAATGTTTTTATCACTGCTGCTTACCTTTCTCAATGCCGCACTTTAAAAAATTAAATAGTCTAGAGAGCTGTTCTCAACAAAATGTTCTTTTGTACACACTTGTGTACAACGTGACAAAATAAAGTCTAAGTCTAACAAAGGAAAATATGCAAAAGGTAATATTTACATCCCACTTGATAATTCAGGGGGATTACTGGAAGCTTTACACATGTTTGACTCAGTATCAATGGGAAACAGAGGAGAGTAGCTTTTCACTCTAAATGCGGAAACGGATGACAGGCTGGTCATCGCTTTGCATCTCAATTGGAATGTGCCTCTAGCTAAGAGTAACCATGTTCATATTTTTCCATAAAATCTGAATGAAAGTCCAGTTCCCTATGGTTGTACCCAGTTTTGCATTAATACTTCAAAATAATTTACAATTTTTAAGATTAATGTAAGATATATGTACTGAAATAATTCTATTTTTTTTTCAGTACCACATATGAGTGAAAAGCATTAATGACAATATAAAGAGATTTTCTTTTAATGCTGATTATAAAAAACATAATATTTGATGAAAATTAGAATTAAACTAATTTAGTACATCATGTGCATGTTCTCCTGGCTACCTTTTTGTTTAACATTAATTACTGTAAATACACAGAACTGTTGCATTCATCTTATTTGTTTTTCTTTATAAAATGAAATGACAAAGAGAAACAGTTTGAATGGGATATAGAACAATAATGCTCCAGCAAAATATATATTTACAAAAGAAAATTCTTTATGTAATCTGACCATAGCTGTTCTTGAGCTCAAAGAAACTACGATTGGGTTAAATAAATGTGCTTTTTTTCTTATTTAAGTCAATGCCCTATTCATAATTTTAAACTCTCATTGACGTTTTCCCCCCTGAGAATGAATGATCATAATTTCTTACAAATCTTAAAAGTAACCTCGAATAAAGTAAATTACCTTAAATCTTTGTGAAAAAAGGAAGTATTCTAGAAATGCTCTTATTATTGCTGAGTTATTGCTGATTAAGACAACAATAACCATGAAATGTGTTTAAGCTACGTGTTTTTTCTTCAGCATCTGCTTCCCACAGAGCTTTCCACTTTTCCCCATGCATCTCCTCCCTCTATTGTGCTCCATGTTCAGTTTTTTTTATGCATTTCGTAAGTCCTATCTATTAAGTTTTTCATGAATATTTCCCACCCAATACATCTGCCTGCTCCTTCAAGTGTTTGGTGCCTCGACAACAACAAAACATGACAGTGCTCTGTTTTTCTTCCTATCCACTGGTAAGGGTAGGCTTCAGCCCCTTCATGAGAATAAACAGTTTTTAGCAGCCGTGATAGCTGAATGGAGGATGAGTGTTGATAGTTTTTACAGCTTGTCAAAACTGTCAGAATCTTCCTAAATTAAACACAAAAACCTTTATAATCTTAGAATAAAGGGTTATGCTAACATAGGTTTCCTTTTTAAGGTATGGAGTCTGTTCCTGTTAGCTGTTTAACTCAGACAGCAAGGAATTACAACCTTCAGTAAATTATATGTAGTGAAGTATATGGTTAACTTACTCTTTTCACAGGTCACAAAACAGAACACTATCATACAATTTTGTGAAGAATCCATTATCTGGCTAACAAAGAGCTGTTGTGTTTTTGCTGCAATCTCTTTCATTACCCTGACAGTATATGTTTGCACATACCAATACACGGAGACAAAAAGACACCACAACACACACAAACATCTGAAAAAGAGAGGGCTGTGTCACTCGTGACCTTGTCGTAAAGGATCTATCGGCAGCTTGGATGAAGAAGGTTGTGATTGTAATCATGTGGCTTGAAAGTGTTTGATCTGCACAGCACAGAGGCTTAACAGTCAATTAGCCCTTTGATCCTGTTTGAATTGGTTGATGTACAGCACACACAGTCCATATATACCAACTACAAGTTGGATTCATCTGTCACATTTTCACTACAGAGTCATGTACACAGATGTTGATCCATCATCATTTTTCATTGTTTCTAGAAGTCATATGTTTCACAGCCTGGAGTCTGGGCATCAGTGTATCAAAGCCATTTCATGAGTGGCTGAGTGACAAAACTAGAATGAGAAATTAGATTGTAAATACCCAATTTGACCCTAGGCTGATCTAACATGACAACCAGCTGAACTGCTTAATAGCATATCGACTGACTGACTGTTCTGATGATGTGAGGCCTGGAGTCAAAATGTTCTGTCTTTGAAAGAAAATTAAAGAATAAACAACCACTTCAAATTTAAGGATGAGTATTTGT
Source organism: Cyprinodon variegatus (assembly GCF_000732505.1). Lineage (NCBI taxonomy): Eukaryota > Metazoa > Chordata > Actinopteri > Cyprinodontiformes > Cyprinodontidae > Cyprinodon > Cyprinodon variegatus. Next base: position 832,628 of record NW_015150689.1, read on the forward strand.
GAAAAAACAAAAACCTTGGTGGATTACTCTGTTGTTCCTATGATGTAATTCGGCTGTAATAAGAGCTAGTTACTCCCCTTTCTTGGGAATTTGTAATTAAATAAAAATGGAACACTGCAGGCTTGTTACTAGGAATATGGGGCCTCTAACTGGGCCATTTGATGAGTAGACCAACACCTCAGTAGTTCAACATCTATGAATCTATACGCCTGAAGCCTATTTTCCTAAATGTATTTCGGGTCAGAATATTCCGGTAATCTTCGGCAAATGTCACGTAAAGCGCGTCCATTTTAAATGGGTTCGATCTAGCAGTTGAAGTGTTTTATTCAAGATGGATTTTGTGGACACTCATAATGTGATGGTCTTGGCACCATGGGCTGGGTTTTACTCCTTTTTCTTTTATCTGCTTTGTTCCGCCCTGCTCTCATTATCTCTCATAAGATCCACCTGCTCCTGCTGCTTTTTATGCCACAGTTTCTCAGCCATTAGTGGCAGATTATTTTAGCTTGTAGCAAGACTAATTCTAGTGTTTCCGTATGTTTATTTCTGCCTGTTTCTGCTCCCGAAATTCTGAATTTTGGCCACCCCATTTCTGCTCTCTTTTTGCCTGTTCTGCGTTTCCAGACTGTTACACGGATTCCGCCTGTTGTCGACCCTGAACCTGCCTTCTGACCACGGTTTGGATTTGCCCTTCTGGATCCCTCGGTTCCTCTGTCTGTTCTGGCTGCTGCTGGTCGCTGCTCCTCTACTCTCCTGGATCTCTGGTACTGGCTCAGTTTCAAGCTGCGGAGTTCCGCTCTTCTGGACTTAACTCCTTCTTCTGGACTCAGACTAAACTTTGCCAGCCTTTCCAGAGAGCCCGCCTCAGTTGCCGAGCAGATGCACTTAGCTTTTTCTATAAATGATTTTGAAGTTATTACTATCTGTCTTGTCTGAATTCTGGGTGCTTTCACACATACGTGACAGGTATACAGCTCAACTCAGACACCAATGGCAACACCACGTAAGGTGACAAAAGTAATAAAGATATAGGAATTAATAAATCTTGTACAGTACAAGCACAAGGTGCGAGAATGGTCAAGACAGTACTGCAGTTCTGTGTTTTGGCCACAGGTGGCAGTATAATTAGAAAACTCTGCAATGCCTCTTCAACTGACTCATAGGACGTTTTGGAATGTCGGCCCTAACCCCTAAATTCCTCAATCCCTATATAGAGCAGGGGACTATACAGTATAATGGACTTTATAGTGAATTCAGTTAACTGACCATTCACACAGATGACCACTACCTCCTCCCCCTATGGTCACGTCACTCCGCCTCGCAGCACAGTGCCTGCACTATCTTTGTTATTTGTCGCTGCTGTCCCAACAAATCCCATGATGCTTTGCAAGAAAGTTTTCACAAAGCAAACATGATGCATTGTGGAAAATTAAGTCTACTACTTTTTCATTCCCTAGACATTCAGACAGTCATTTAAAATGGCATAATCACTATATAGTGCCCAATATAGTGATTAGGATGGACATTAGAACACAGCCATTAAAAACAATTACATGACAAAGGTTTGACACTGTCTTCAATATTAGAATAGGATATAATACAACAGAAAAACTTTATTGTCTACCATACACAATCCATCCACCCATCCATTTTCCTTCACGCTTATCTCATGCGGGGTCGCGAGGGGTACTGGTGCCTATCTCCAGCTGTCTACAGGCGAGAGGCGGGGTCACCATACACAGTTATGGCAGAAATTTGGCTTGCTTACATACAGTAATGTAATAAAATACATTAAAATAAAACTATAAAAGAATTCATTGCAGACAAAGCAGAAGCAACAGATTATTGTCATCAAGGGAAAGGAATCAAAACAGACCGAGTGACATTTACAACAAGGAAGTCTGTATCTCTGCCGTGATGGAAGAAGCTCCAAAGTCACTGGAGAGTTGATTGCTATCGTCATCTGTGATCTTACGACTGACCCGATGTACTGCTTATTAATAGCACAACAGCCAAAGCCTCTAAACTTCTGATCCTAGAATCACCCCTGCCACTGACCCTGTTAAGCTCTGGCCCCACCTTTGAAATCAGGTTCTTCCTGCTCCTTTCCAGTGTGATGCGCAGCGTACGTACATGGTGTAAGTCATTCTGGAGTGGCTACTGCTGTGAGCCCCTCCCACGTTCTAAGCACTGAAAGGTTGTCAGTCTCAGCAGCTTTGTTGTCCAGCAGCAAGCTGATCTGCAGGAAAGGGAGCCACTACCCTCTGTTTCTGACTGAAAATTAGTTACACTCAAAACTTCCACTGAATTTCTTTGTATTACAAAGCAGCATTTAAAAATATTTTTTTTATGTAATGTAGATTTTTTGTATCTGAACCTGTTGCAGTATAATAGATCCTACCATTCATTGTTATTGCACACACAGCCTCAGTAACTTATTCCCCTCATTCAATGTGTTTGCTTCTCCTTACTGTCTTAAGTTCAAATTGGTAACATAACAAAATTGATGTAGTTTTGGTTAAAGTAAAATGTTCAGTTTTAGTTTCAAGCATATTTAGAGTCTTTTTAAATCAGTTTTAATTTTGGCAATGCTGATATTCCTCTCTCACAGGGACTGGATCAAAGTTATGCGAAAGTTATATGAAAATTAGGTTCTATCCTTTAGCGACTTTCCTGGCTGAAGAGTTGACAACCGTGCCTGCCTTGCAAAGAACCCAGCAAACTTCTGAAAGAAGGTTCAAGATGGAGGAAAACTGAACTTTTTGGCAAAGAAAATTGACAAAAAGTGATCACCCTCAATCCTCTTCTCACACAGTGAAACATGCAGATGGCAGCAGCATGCTGTACAGATGCTTTTTTCTGGCAGGAATGAAAAAGTTGGTCATAATAGAAGCAAAAACTGATCAAGCAAAATTCAGGTTAATAACCAGGGCTGAGTTTGGGTTCACCCTCTAATATAGTCCAAAACTGTTTAAATGTTTAATAGAAAGAATATGCCAAAAAAAAAAAACAGGCCAAATTGGTCAAGGAGGGTAATAAAAAGGTTTGCCTGGATTATATGATTCAGTTTATCGAAAATCTTACAAAGCACGAATAATCAGTTTTTCACTTCACAATAATACATGCTGGTCTACCAAAAAAAATCTTGTTAGAAACACTGAAGTTCATGCTTGTAAAATGTCATATGGGAAAATTTGAAAGCGGTACAAATGAATTTGGAAGGCATTTTATCTCATAAAATTATTTCATATTTGCGATGTGTTAACAGAAGCTACATTCTTGTTTTCTTTTTCCTATTAGGCCTTTTGATTTGACTTTTTAGTTTGTTATAAGGCACACAGATATTTACTTGTTCAACTTCTGCATTTTTTACCTCATTTTTTTTTATCTTTTTTGTAGTTTTATTAGGTATTTATGCAAGGGTAAAAAGGGAGTCTTTGATATAAAAGAAAAAAAAAACTAAAGTTATTTGCTTCCCTTTTGTGTTTGTACTTTGGTCATCAGTTATCAGGATGGATATTTACAGCCAAATAATCCAATCAGGTGATAAAGGAGGATATCCACCTTAACTAAAGAGACAGTAACTGATACAATTATTAAGTTGAAAGTGAAACAGACAAGTTTTGTAACTAAAAGATCTCAACAAGACATATAAACCACAGATAATCACTATTTTTAGGTCCTTGGGCTTTTAATCTAAATGTACTCGTTTTAGCTGAGTTTCATTTGTGGTTCAGCTTAACAAACCAAAGATGAAGATTGTATTTTCCTTGTGCAAGGACCTTTTCTAGAACAGGCTTAAAACAAAGGTACCAATACTTTTCCTGATTTTTTCTTAAAAAGAAAAACAAAAACATTTCCACAACTATCCAGGAATGGGAATCGAAAACTGGTTCCTGTTCAGAACCGGTTCTGTTTGTTGAATGGCACCATTTGGCAGCTCGCTTAACGATTCTCTTAACGATTCCAGGCAGCACCAGAGACACTCTAGGTAACATGACTATGACTATGTCACATTTTTTACACAAGTTACTCACACAGCATTCAGTAAGCAAGTACGACGTGACCAGGCGTAAGTCTAGAAAAGCAAAACAAAAGCGGTCAAAGCGATCGGGAGTTTGGCTTCATTTCAAGGAAGAGAAAGATGACAACAAGCACTTTGCAATCATTGCAAAGTGGAAATTATATCTGCGGGAGGAAATACATCCAACATGCAAAAACACCTGTGCACACAGCATGGCATACTTTTAAATGAATGCTGTGCTTTTGATGCTTCCGGACAGAAGCTAAAGTTACAACCAGCATGGGAGGTAACTCTGGAGGTAAGTAGCAGTAGTAGTAGTTTTATATTACTGGCTGTGCTTAATGTGGTTCCTAGTAAATCATATGCCATTTCTTGAAATAAACCAATTTCCTACCTCTCTTTGGGGTTATCAAGGGAGTGTGCCTTTCTCATTAATCCAGCCCTTCATTGCTAGCATGTTTAATTAGAACTATGGGTAGTTGCAATTCTTACATGATTCTAGCTATTGCAATGGATGTACCAAAACATGCTACAATAATGCTTTTTCTTTAAATGGATGCCTTCTCCATTAGATTTAGATGACTGTGACGAGACGGATAGCCTGGCTGGCTCAGAGGCTGGCAGCTCCCGTTCACTGCCTTCTGTTTTCGCCGAGGCAGGGAGAAATAGCATCCCAGGAGATAGTAGACGAATATCACTGTGCACTCACCAAGTTCATTGTTTCACAGAATCGATAAGAGAATCGATAAGGAATCGAATCGTTTTACAGAATTGATTAGGGAATCAGAATCGTGAAAACGTATCAATTCCCAACCCTACAACTATCAAAGATTCTTTCTCAGTTCTGAGGCAACCAAGCTCCTGTTATTCAAGGGTATGGAGGCCCTTTCTCTGAGGAGTATTCTAAGTCAGATACAAATCAACAACTCCTCTGTTCCTGCCCTGTGTCACTAGTGGATTGTTTGGTGTGAGATGTTTGCTTCTTCACCTGTATCCTGATGAGATTATATGTTAGTTCTTCAGAATGAGTTTTAATACAGGGCTGTAGAGGGTGGAAAACTGTTGGATTCTATCGTTTGACAAAGTTGGCCTCTTTTAAACTAACTATCCTCTCTTTCTACAGTCCAAGTTTCAATGTCTTGATAAAAAGTATAATCGTTGCTCTTGGGACGCAAGTGGACTGCAGAATCCTTCCCAGACGTGTGCTGTGCTATGGATTTATGGGGCTGTTGTTTAGGTTTTTTTCTGATGGAGGAGTTAGAGCAATCCAGTCTGTACTAAATGGGGTACCAAACAGCTCTATAAGCTTTAGTTCAGGTGCTCATTTCTAGGGTTGTATTAAAGTTTGAAATGAATTGAATCAATATGTTGTAATAAAAAAGGAATTCGTCTAGGGAATGACAGTGTTTTTGTTTACCTTCTCTTCTGTGTCTGAAGCTGTGGTGTCTTTCAAACTGTTTTGTAGTTTCAAAGCGTATGCATACAAAATGGGCCGAAGTCCAATCAAAGTCCTTTGATTTAAGTCTAATGTAGTGGCCATGATATAAACAGTTGAGAATTGTTACAGTCATGTGTACATCTTTGTTATCTGTGGAAATAGATCAAAACCTTTAAGGAAGACACATCTTCTGGGTTGTACAGTTTTTTATTTGTTTTTTTTCTAAGCCAGAGGTATTATGCAAATTTCCATTAAATCAAAGTGACCAATCACCCTTTGCTGTTTTTGTATTGCATCAAACCAACTGTGATGCTTTAAAGTGATAAAGGCATCTCTCTTCAGATACTGTCTTTTTATAAAAAGAAAATGTCAGTTCATGCTGGCACAGGAACATCCAACTCACCCCCCACTCCCCAACCCCATGGCTCCTTTCTCAGGCATGTGACATGACTGTTAGCAACATGGGAATGGGGCTAAAAATAGCTTAATGGACTCCATGTATCACATTAGAAAGAAAGCCATATAACAGGCTTGGTAGGCCAGAAATCTTCCAGATCTTTGGTTCTGTCCTGGATCCACTTAAAGGTATTCTTGAACCCACACAACAGATGAAACTGTCCTGCACCTTTTTGTCTTTTGTGAGAATGACAGCCGGTGAATGTTCCTGATTACAGCTGGCATCCTTCTGCAGCTACATTTAGACTTTATCCTGCAAATTCTGGTTGAACTTCCTGTCAGAGAATGAATCACCAGTAGTGGTCTGACACATACCTTTAAAAGTCTGTGTAACACAGAGCTATAGAGACTAATGGGTCAAAACAACTGAGCCAGTTGTTTTTCTTTGAAAAAAACACTATTTTTATCTTTGAGCTGAAACCAGCCATGGTTGCTATTCTCTGCTGTCATCTTGAACATAAAATTAGGTATTTTTTAGAATAAGGAAAATTAACTTTTTTATCATCATAGATTTTTAATTAAAATTGCATCACAAATATTGTCCTTTTGTTAATGTTAAATGAAACATGGGTCATCCAAAGGCAAATCTTATTAAAATCTTATTTCAACCAAATTTCAACTCAGCATAGTTTGCCTCAAACATGGTTATTACACTCCTAATCTCGAGACACTTAGTTCATTATCTTTTTATCATGACATGAAAAGAAAATTAATGGTTTTTCAGGGTCAAACTCCCATCTAATTGCTATAACTTTGAGAGTGGAATCAGGCAGCATGAGAAATAAAATGAAACTGACAGAAAATCAGACGGATCCCTGTTTTTTCACATCCGATTTTACACAAACTGTGTCCAGTAGTGACCCTCTACTGGCACTAAATCTGATCACTCAAATATTTGGATGAAACAAGGTGCTGGTGAGTCTCTCACAAGCTTCTACTGTACAAAAATGACTTCACCAGGTCTCATTTTAACCTAGACTTACTGTAAGTAGCCAGATGATAGTATTTTATTTTAGAATAGTTTTTATCTGGCTTGTCAACTCTGTTACCAAAACGTAATTATTCTTTATTATGTTGTAGTGGGTAGAGCCAGAAAATGACATAAAATTAATCTTCTTAATGAAAATTTAGAGACATTGTCTAATTTTCAGTTTTCATTTTAAACACTACTATCTTTATTTGGCAGTGACCATTAACAGTTAAATGAGCAACTTTTTCTTTTTTTTTTAATTGGAGCACTCACTTGACAAGTATATTTGTACATTTTACTAATGATCAACTATTTGGATTGTTTGAACAAATGCATGGACTGTGTTTTATCTTATGTTATTATGCAAGTATTGGATCAATAGGAGAAAAAACTCACTTGTAGAATTCCTCAAAGCACAGGGTTGGGACTATTTATACTCATTAACTATATCAAAAGGATTGTTACTGTTACAATGATGATGATGATAAATAATGTTTTATTTTGATCACCACATGGTTGAAGTGTTGGGCCTGTTTACATAGACTTCAAGATTATAAATAGTGTCAAGACTCACCGTGTCCTCTAGCATGGATCTATGCTTTCATGTGGTTTATTCCAAATTAAGACTGTATCATCTGATTGTCACAACTAAAATTAAAAATAGTCAGAACATCAAACATTTTCCAGCCTGTTTTCAGAGAGGTTCTTCAAGCTTTTGGTTTAATTTCCCATTCTTGGTGAATAAGAGTGAGACCCAGTGAGGTGTTTTGCTGCTGAAGCAAGTCTGCTTGATGTTCCACACAATTGGTATATACCCAGATATTTGAGCAACAAAACAATTTTTTTTTTCTTTTTCACAGCAAGTTGCGGATGTAATAATCCCAATAGAACAGGTCCAGAAATACACACAACCTTGTGTGTCATCAACAATGATGTTTTGTTCAAAGTCACTTAGATCAATTTTCTTTCCCATTATGCTTCCTAGTTATATCTTCATTATGTTGTCTTAATCACCTCTTAATATCTAACTGCATTGATTTACTGCAGCTCATCCATAATGCTGCTAGCAGTGTTCTAACCAGCCCAGAACAATGGAAGAGGTTACACCCTTACTTGCAGTGAGGTGTAGTAGATAAATTCCCCATAAAATCATGATGTATATCAATGTATACTGAAGACACTGAATTTTCTTGGGTCCAAATACACCTCAGAGTTGCTGATGAGGTACGAACCATTTACACCCCTGAGGTCATCTGAAACCTGCTTAGTCAGTATTTCCTGAACAAAAAAAGCTTTAGTTAATATGCTCCTCAGTTCTGAAGCAAACCTAAAGAATTGAGATGTTCAGAAACGACTTTGTGTTTTCAATCTGTTTTTGATGTATTTCCAATTTTTCCTGTCTTTTCTCTGAGCCTTGTTTTAATACTCTATAAGTGATTTGAGATACTTGATGCATGAAAGTCATTATACATATAAATATATGGTCTAGTGGTCGGCTGATTTGTTGCTTATGTTGAAAAAACAGCTCTGACCAAAACTTTAATTAAGGAGGCTCATTTTGCTTTTTATTCCTGCCGTGAATGGTGGAACACATTTTTACCCTTACATTAAAGCTAAATAAGACACAAAAATTTGTTGTGCAGTTCAGATGCCTTTTGTGACTCTGGAGAATATTCATGACTGTTTTTTTCCCCCCAAGATATTTTTTGATGGGAGCTACAGAACTACAACTTTCTAGGGATGCTTTAAAACATTTCCATTCTTTGTAAAACCAAAAGAAAAGCTTTGCTTGATTCAAAACAAGTCAGGCTTGATTCTGATGGGAGTTTAATTTCACAAGGGCTCCACCGTCTCACTAAAATTGTTCTGGTGTTCTTAATTAGTATCTGCTGTCATAGACCAAAGGGTTTCTGGTTGGGAAAACTTACCTACACATCTTTGCTTTTTGCAGGTTCTGTTGGTTTCTTTAAGCTCTGACCTCATCCAAGCACTGTATTGGTCTGCAGGAGAGTGCAAAGCCACCCGAAATAAATTAGTCAGCTAATTAAAGTTTTGTTCTTGTTGGTGGTCAGTGTTTACCTGCAGTGACATTTAATTAACTTGATAATTAGTAATGATGGAGCTGGACATGGACAGACAAACTGGGGCCCTTTCCTGCATTATTGTTGTTCTGGTTTATTGTGGGGAAGAAAAAAGTCCAAAAAGTGAAGCTTCCAGTTCACCAATGAGTCCATGTTCAATTATCACCTGACATCATGAGATATGGCCAATGAAGAACAGGAACTAATGGATAGAGATCGGATAAGGAGCTCGGTCATTTGGGATAGTCTTTAAATACAGGCACTGCTGCCAACAATGGAAAGGAGTCAGTTTAGGCGTATCAGGGTTCTAATTATACTGTGACCTGAAAATCTTCCTTTGGAGGTTTTCCGGGCATGTTCCACTGGGAAGAGACCTCAGAGCACTTCCAGAATAAGTCAAAGAGATTGCAGTTTAGTCCCTTTACCTTTGCCACTCTAAATCAATAGTTTCATATCTTACAATTGTCAAAAAATAAATAGATTTTTTTTTAAAGTGAGAAAGTAAACCTTAATACTTCATCTATGTATGAAGATTGTATCTATGTAGAAATAGCTTTCTTATAAATCTGTGTCAAAAGACAAGGCCCCGGGTCTTCAGGGCAGGCCATTGCGGATTGCTTTTTCACCCAGAATGTGGAGTGGGATCTCAAGCTACCCGCAGCCACTACATACATCAGTCGGTCAGTCTGTCATTTGTTATTTTACCACAAAAAGTTGTTTTGAGATGGTGTTTTGGGGGAAATTAGACCCAAAAAAAATTAAACAATGTACAGTAGTCAGTTTGTCAAGAAATAGCCTACTTCTATTTCAATGTAATAAAATTCTGTTTATTTATATGGCGCCACTTCACAACACAGCATCTCAAGGCATTTTATAGACAATACAGTCAGATTGGTTGAAAGATTCTGTCAAGTATAACCAGTTGATTACATCAAGTATTTGACTTGAAAGACATGCTCCTCCTGAATGAGACTGCAGCAATGATTTTCACTTGCATGCCAAACTCTTACATCTGTAAACAAAGAGGTTGGAGTTTGGCAATAGCTCAATTGTAACAAAACAGTCCAAACACAGTTAACGTTCTGTAGATACCCAAAATGCTGCCTCACCTTCAATATATGAGCCAGCTATATTTACATGGGTGCCAATGATCTTATAATAGAATTAATCTTACTTATAAAGAATCCCATACAATTAACACTACTAAGAGCAAGGGGAGTTGACAGTTCAACAGAGCTATGGCTCCATTAGAGCTCCATGTTGAGGCCAGTGTGGGCTGCCTCCTGAGCTTGGATATGAAGTGTGATTTCTGGCTAAGCACAACCATAATATCAACCAAACGGATTGTCATTACCTGTAAATAAAAAAATAAAAATAAAATCCTTTGCTTCATCCATCCGTCGCACTCACACCTTTGAAAAATGTAGAGATTTCAATGGATGGACGGATGTCTGGATGTTAAAATCATATCCTTAATTATATCATCCAGTTTCTATTCATTTGTGTAAAACTTACTTGAAACTCTGACAAAAAACAAAAATGGAGCACTTTTGCATTTAACTAACTTAAAAAATATGAATAGTTGGCCATATTTACCTGGTGCCATTTCTACTGCCATATCTTGTTTGGCTGAGAGAGAGATTTTGAACATCTGGATGGTTTTATGTGCTTTTGTTTCTTGTATCATAATAAAGATAATTAACTTTCCTCATGTTGTGGTACCTTTAAAAGAAGAAGGCTCACAGAAATCTTTAAATCACCTCCTGCTAAACCAAAGTGGGAATAAAAAATAAAAAAATACATGTCTTGATGGTTCTACTTTGCATTGTGTGATAGCTTGTGCCTTTTGAGATTTGCTGCAACTCACCATCTTCTGTTTTGCATCTACCTGATTTTCATTGATCTCACTTCAGAGATACTAATAGATTAATGGAATGCATTAGTCATTTGCCTGACAGTGTTACAATAATACCCTGGTGCACAGCATGGCCTCCAAAATATTAAGCCTTTTTGTCATTGTAAAAAACACAACACTTTCCCAGTAATGGTTTGATTAGTCAGGTAAAAAGCACACGTTAAATACAGTACCTGTCAATGTTGGCCTTTAAAACCTGTAACCAGCCTGTCCAACTATTAACACTGTAAATAACATGTTTTCTTCCTAATGTATGAAAAGTTGGTATAATATTTTTAACCATAATTACAATAATCCACTTGTGATTAACCCATTTATTTAATAAAAAAATAAAAGCAAGTATCAGCTCTTTATTTTTTTCCTTTCCAGCTGGTTGGGTGGCTATTACAAGACAAGATATCTTTCCTAGATATGTATATCAAGCGTTATAAATATTTTTTCCAAAACTTAATTCTTCCTAATGTAGACAAAGCTAAAATGAACCATGGAATGCCGGTTACACATTAACGTTAGCTCTGACTTTCAGTGGTGGTTCTTGTACTTAGATTTTTTCTCTTTGTTTGAGGCCTTTCTCAATACTGAAGTCATATTTTTTTACTGAAGTCTGTCTATCACTTTGTCTTTAAATGGCAGAAATGTAATTTAAGCAGCAGCGATTTCGTTATGTTAGGCTATATAATTATCTTATCAACATATCTAATCATTAATACATTTTCAACATATTATTTACAAATAACATAAGAAGTCATCTAAAAGTCAATGAAGAAAAATATCTTATTAGTGCAGTCTTTGCTAAAATTGTTGCTTTGAATTCAACACTTCTTTTAAAATATACTTTTATGATTCCAAAGTGAAATTAAATGCAGAGGTAACTCATGATTTTATTCAAGGAACTGTTGTAGATGTTAATGGCTGTAGGCAGGAATGATCTTCTCTTGTAGTCTGTGCTGCAGGTGATCTGGGAAACCTCTCGAGTGAAGATCTTTTGAATAAAATTCTTATGGTGGTAAATCATAATATTCATTTTATGAGGAATTATTCTTTACAGTATGACATCATCTCCAGATGTCATGATTTTGGCTCTGATGGCTGTCTTGATTGCTCATTTCCTTCACCTGCCCTTCCTAATCCGGATCAACCTGTTCCAGTTTTCTATTTAAGCTCCTCGTTTCCTAGCCATCAGTGCCAGATTATTCTTGAGCCTTTGCAATAGAAAGTTTTCTAGCGTTACTTTATTGTTCTGATTACCTGATCCTGATCTGTCTCTGACTTTGTACCTTTGAACCTGCCTGCCCCTGTCTTATTACTTTGCCTGTCTATCTTCGATCTCCTGTCAGATTCTTTCGTGGATAGAACCTGGACCTGCCTCTAGGTTTCGCCCTTTGGATTCTGTCTGCCTTCATCTGCTCCAAACTGATTTCCTCTCAGCTCTGCAGCCTTTCATGTCTGGAACTCTCTGGCAGCGTTCGCTGCTTCTGTTCAGTTGATCAGCTGGAACCATCCCCATTCTTTGGGCATATGTCAGATTATCGCATCATCATCGGTCTTTTATTCAGGCAATAGTTGGTGCTTCCCACCTGAGTCTTCTCCAGTTTCAGTGTAATCAAATAAAATGCTGGGAAAAAATAGGGGTACTCATACCCCTAGTGGTCCACAAGTGCATTGCAAAGGTTACATATAAATTGTTTATATCTCAGGTAATGAATAAAAAAGGGGTTGATCCATTCTACTTTCTGAGAACCCAACCAAAAAAATAAAACAAACATTTTTCAACCAATAAGTAAGTTTTTCTTATGTGTGGATTTTCTTACATGTTGGATTTCACCTTCAGCTTTGACAAACATCAAAATCAAGCAGAGGAACAGACTGGATCTAGAGAACAGCCTGGTATCAGCAGTTTTTTCCAAACCTGATTAAGTTTCATGACTGATGAAAACAAAACAACAACAACAACAACAAAAAAAACAGAATAAAACAAACGGAATCAGTATGACTATAGTTTTTGTTCAGTATTTTGTTCTCAATTCCTCAAGTCTTATTACTTTGCCTGTCTATCTTCGGTCTCCTGTCAGATGCTTTTTTTTATATCTGCTTCTGTCTCCTTAAACCCCAGTCGGCCTCGGCAGATGGCCGCTCACACTGAGCCTGGTTCTACCGGAGGTTTCTTCCTGTTTAAAGGGAGTTTTTCTCTCCACTGTCGCTACAAGCATGCTTGGTGTGAGGGATTGCATTCGAGTCAGTGAGTTGATGCAATCAACTGGATTTCCTTGGATAGAAAACTTTGAATCAATTAAACTGTGTAATATGATGAACTGTAAAGTGCCTTGAGATGACATGTGTTGTGAATTGGCACTATAGAAATAAACTGAATTGAATTGAATAAATTTAGGAATAAAGCTCAGAAACCAGCTAACAGAGATTCTCCAATATGTAGCCACGTGGAAAAGCGCAAATACAGAATAGAGTAACTTGATTTCCAAGAATAATAACTGTTTATGGTATTTTAGCTGAGATAATAACCTTTTGATAAAATGGCAAATGGCAGATTCACTGGTCTGTCAGAGTCTGTCAGTCAGTGATGCCCTCACATACTCTCACCTTCTCTGACTTGAGCCATCTGTCACGACTGGGCTACTGGGAACTCTCTATCTACCACAGGGCTGTGCTCTTTGTTTCTCTCTCGGCAGAACTGTGCTGTCACTTGACCTTTAATAACTGCATTTCATCCTTGAATTAGTTAGTACTCTTGAGGAATTTATACTCTGGACAATGTTGCACTAACCCTTAAAACAAACCTTTCAAGGTCACTGACCTGTCCTGAGACACATCTCTATTCATCTGTGGATAAGCTACCTTGACAGCATGGACAGCACCCAGTCATAACACTGGTTAGTATATGCACTAAGTACCTGGAAATTCCTTGAAAATCACAGATGTGTGGGAATGTGAAAAACAGGATTTTCTTTGAGTAGACTTCGACTTAGACAAATTTATTTTGTCATTTTCTATACACAAGTGTATACAAAAAGAAATTTAGTTTAAAACAGCTCTAGAAAATGTCATTTTTGCAGTCTTGAAAACAGTAATAAATACGTAAACCAGCAGCTCATGTAGTGAGCCTTTCCTGCCTGTTAGTAGCCTAAATAAACATTAACTGCTTCTTGTCCTCCGACTGTGTCTGTATTTGGGCCAATTACCTTAATAAACATGAAACCATTGACCAATTGAGGATAATTATGTGAGCTTACAGATTCAAACTGAAAATGTGGCTGAATAAAAAGAAATCTTTCGGAAACAATTTTATATAATTATGTCTTAGTATTACAATATTTCCTCATCCCGGGTTTGCAGAGATTAAGTACTATGATTTCCGTCTACCCTCACCCAACCAGCTGGGAATCCTGGCTATGTGGGGCCTTTGGAGGACCACTGGGTGTCTGTTAACCAGCTTTCAGTACCTTTGAACTGTTAGCTACTGCTCTGATTCCTGGATGCTCATAAATTGAAATAATCACTTTAGCTCTGACACCCTTGCCTCCAATACGTAAACATGCTATACGTACCATTATTGCTAACGGAGGCTGAGGAACAACTGAAAATCTGTCACAGAAAGGAGAGAGCTAGAGACTTAAGCTTTTTTCCCACTGAAATAAGCCAATTAACATGGGTTTTTAGAACACGGATTGACAAGACTTGCCTTTCAAACAGATATTTCATCAACATTTAGATAGTAGAACATAGCTACCTGGATTACACATCAATAAAGCTTGCAAAATGGCCGTGATTACCCACATTGTTGATAATTATTATTCTGTTGATAAAATTACTGCCATCATCTGCACAGTGTAATGTATTTCAAGGTTAATTGAAGAACTTAATGCCGTTTTATCAGGCGGAATGATAAATGCTTGTCTCATCGTGATTAAATAAATCAGAGGCAGATATATAGATAATCTTTTCATGGTCGATGGAGCATGGATCATTAACATTTACTTAGGCTTCTTATAATGTCAAAATGTTTTTATCATTGGTTAATAAGTCCGAAAAAAAGGTTATAAAAATCTGAAATGTAAAATTTATTGAAGCTACCACTAGATTAGTCTTTTTCCACACAAAGAATACAAACTTTGTCAGCAGTGATGTCCCCAGAATGTGTTTTTCGAAAGATTAGATTTTTAATATCCATCATTATATGTGTATCATCCACCCATATGTTTATGTGGTGTGGTCATTAAAATATGATCTTTGCATTAAAGAAGATGCAGTACTTGAAAAAAGATTTGGGCCTGTGCAATGACATCACTGCACGTTGTAAGAAAATTATGTTTTGGTGTGCTGACTTTTTCTTTATTTTGCATATTACATTTTTAATACCAGGTGACTTTTTGAAGATGAGGTCCATTGAATTTCTCAGGTGTAACAGATTAGGTCCAAGAATTAGATTTTTAAAGTCCTACATTACTGATGTCCAGTGTTGGGAATGTTACTTAAAAAAAAAGAACTAGTTATAGCAACAAGTTACGTACCTAAAAAAGTAACCGAGTTAGTAACTAGTTAGTAACCTGTGGCAAGCCAGGATGTGTGAAAGAAGGAGAAGACGTTGAGAAAAAGTGAAAGATAATGTGGACTGCTGGAAGAACTGCGGTGAACTGGTGACAGAAGAGTGAAATGGTGTGCTGAAAGATGACCCTGCACATTTTGAGTACGTCTTGCTCAACCTACTACTCTCTGACTGTGCAATAACACAAGCCAACTACTGTGTGGTCTGTGTAATTTTTTTAATTGTTTATAAGGTCAGTACATCTCTGCAATACAAGTGCAATAATCCAGTCAACTAATTTGTAATCTGTATAAGTTTTTTAGTTATCTGTATGGTCAGTACATTTCTGCAGTGCAAGTGCAATAATCCAAGTCAACTACTTTGTAATCTGTATATTTTTTTAATTATTTATAAGGTCAGTACATTTCTGCAGTGCAAGTGCAATAATCAAAGTCAACTACTGCACAGTCTTTCCTTAGCTCTCTACTGTGCAGATATTTTTATATCTAAAGGAAAAATATTCCAAAGTTGTATATTCCAATACAATTTTTTTATTCTCTTTTGTACCATATACACTTGTTTTATATCATCTGTTTTTATTTTTAATGGCAGCTTTAACTCTGCCCTTTGTACTCTATATAAGCTACTGGAACCAGAATTTCCCTGAAGTAGTAATCACATGGAAAAAATGAAATTGAGTCAAAGTCTAAGCTCTGGGACATCTATTGCCTGAGCTATGTTGGCAAAACAGGACACAAAAAAACCCAAAACGAAACAAACAAATATAAAAAAAAACGAATATATTTATCTCTTTCTGATGTTTCCTCTCTTTGTAGGGGTGTGTTTTAGTTAGTCCCCACACATAATAAACTTAATAGATAGGTAGAGATATATCTGTAGACTGAGATATAATATTGGAGCAGGAGCAGAAACCATGTCTTTTTAGTGCTTTAACAATTTTAGTGTTTTGAGTTGTAGCATTTCTCACAAAATTACTTTGTAGCTGTTAGAAATTACAGGAAGTCTGCAATGATTGAATACTTGATTGAATAAAATGTGTCCCTGTGTGCTGGTCCTTTAGGTTTTCAAGCCCCTGTTTTTAAATATCCCCCTTGACTTTATCATGGGTCATTCAGCTTATAAAAGTTTTTTACTGAAGAACCAAATTTTAAGCTAAATACTTTTTTATGATTTCCTTTGTCTTTAATGGTTAAGGTATTGAGCATTGATACACATGACAGCTTTGCACTTCCCTCTTGCTACCAAGTATTCATTCTTAATCCCTTTTATACTTTTTTCTCCAGTAAATTGAAAAAAATATAGAATAAAATATGAAAGCAGAAATTGTAATTATATATGACTTTTAAAGGAATTCTGAGTCTATTTGTCATGATCTTGGTACTTATGACTGTCTTAATTACTCATTCCTTTCACCTGTTTAACTCTGCCCGGTTTGTAATCACAGCATAGCTGATCCATCTGCTCCTATCTCTCTTTAAGGTGCTTGCATCCAGATGATCCTTGTTCTCTCGTCCAGTGGTGAGATGGTTTTTAGCGTACCTTAGTATTTATTATTTCCTTAGCCTGACCTGTTCTGCCTCTCTACCACTGAGCATGTCTGTTCACGTCGGAACGGTATGTCTTAACAGTCTTTGGACTCCTGGACCTCTGAACCAGACTGTTCCTGTTCTGATCTGATTGCCTGACCTGGCTTTAGACTCCTGCTTGTTCTCAGTGCTCTGGGGCTGCAGCATCTGGGACAATCTGGGCCGCTCCTGCTGCATCTTGTTGGCAGCACACTGGCTGGATCCTACCTCGTTCTCAGGACAAAGGCTGAACTGTTAAACCAGATTAGTGACTCACAGGTTCATGTCATCCTCTGTTGGATTTACATGGTCACTAACCTGTTTCCTTTTACAGAAAGAAGTCCTAGACACTGCAACTGCTGAAACGCAGACCCGTCTTTAAATAAACACTTTTGAATTATACCACTGTCTGTCTTGCCTCGAATGCTGGATCCTCAGTTCTAAGTCATGACACTATTTAAGTTTTGGTACAAGAATATGATGTTAGTCACAGTACAATGGATTTCTCTGTCATTGAATGTATTTTGTGTGTGCACTTGACAAGGAATGTTTCGGGTTTTGTGTCCTTTGTTGCTGTATGAGCATGTCATCATCATTACCTCTCCAGAGGACAGTGTGAGTGAGTCTCAGGGGAAGGTGAGACAAACAATTTGAGCATAGGGATAAGGCTGTCTGCTCTAAAAACGTATTTCAATATGTTTTGTGTGTATGGAGAGTTGAAAAGTATTGTTATACATTTCCATCTGGCAGCAGCAATTACCCCTCTTTTACCTCTCCATCCTTTTGCATGTCAATTTTTTTTGTTTTTTTACTGTACTCAGACAATTGCCCTCCTGTCTTCCCACATCCCTTTCTCACTGTTGTTCTCATTAGCTGAGGAGAGCTATGCCTCTTTGTTTACATGCATGCTAGCCCCTGCTGTCTTATTCTGCTGGCCTGAAACAGAGCTTGTCTTTATAAGCAGTTCATTAGTGTTTCCACTTGGATCTCAGTCATCTCTTTTAACTCCTACAGCTGGTTCTGGTCAGTTATTCCCCCTTTCTGATGGTAAATAAAAAAGGCTCACTGTTGCTAATCTTTGCTCTTCTATTAATTATGCTCTCACCACCCACTGAAATACAGCATTTATACAGCTGCAGCAGTTTTGTTGTCTTTTTAACTATTACATGCTGGCGATAAAATTCTTTGATAATGTAAACATACTAAAGCCAAGAAATTTAAGAAAGATGTAATTCTCTGTAGGCTTTCTCTTTTCGTGGACATGCAAAGATTCAGTACTTACTACAGTAAATTTGGTTTTCCTAATGATAATGCAATTTGAATAACCAACCTATCTGTACCATAACCAATGTTATATTTCCTTATAGACATATTCTTAGTGCAGGCAGATTCCTGCTGAAACAATCTTTTGCCAAAACTATGCCCTATATCCCAAGTACAGCCAGTTGTTAGCTAAAAGTGTTGTGTGTCAGGGTTTGTTTGTGGATTGTGGACCCAAAAGCAGAGACAGACAGGCAGAGGTGAATTTATAGTTGATTTAATGAAGAGAACTAAAAAAAAGTCCAAAACCACAGGCAACAGGAATAAAAAAAAAAAACTAATGAAAACAAAGTCCAAAAACAAACGAGAAACCAGGAGTCCAAAAATTCAAAGATCTTAAAAAAAAACGAAAACACAAGTCAAAACTTTACCAAAAACCTAGGAGTCATCAGGGGAAGAAACATAACCAGGAGGAAGGCTCAGAGAGACGAGTGGGAGGAAGACCGATGAGGTTAGAAAAGGACCCAGCAAAGAATAACAGA
>NW_015150689.1:852623-886896 GCF_000732505.1 Cyprinodon variegatus
TCAAAAGAAAAACATAACAGAGCCAAGACTGAAACAATAACTAAGAATAGCCCAAGGAACACAACAACATAAGAATTAAACCATAAAAACCTATAAAACAAAGAGCAAAGCAAAACTGAATATCAAAAGAAAAACATAACAGAAACAGAAACCTAACAGCGTGTTGTGGTGGAACTTGGGTTAAAGTGCCCAACCTATGTATAAAGACCTTAGTCCTTGATGGGGCCATTGCAAGTTAGTTCCAGATCTGTTGACCTTTGCTCTATGACTTTCCCTTCTTTCAATACCACTTAATGTCTTTCTACTTAAAAATTATAGAATAAAGATATCTAGTCTATAAAAATAAAATCTGATGAAATTATAAAAACAACACAATTAAAAGTAAAGTAGTTAGTGTCATGTTCTCCCTAAGAACCAAGTCCTCCAATGTGATGTTGAAGAATTAATCTTGAAGAACCAGGATTTTGCTCCTTTAGTATTACTATTTTCTAGAATCAAAGGCGCACCTTTGGTTCTGCTCAATAGTCTAAAGCCTCTAACTTCACCAGCTTTCCCATTTGTCACAGTGACACATTGTCTTCTTATTAAAAAGCAACCGATCAGGGTTTCATGTTTGTAATAGACACAAAAACATTTGAAATTTTCCTTGAATTCATTATCTCTTGTTTGTTGTTGCACAAAAGTACTCTGTTTTTAGATTCCGCTTTAATAGTTGCATATGCAAACCAATATTGAGATGGATCTTCTACTCGCTGAAAGGCTCTGAAATCATTCAGCATGAACTGAGAAAAACCCTTAAGTAGCTTATTATCTTTTTATATAAACAACACCAATTATTAGCCTCAACTTTGAATATGAGGCCATCCACAGGAGGAGGGACAACATATGTCCCTTTGACAGACAGGCTCCTCCTTGGCAGTGTCTTTACAGAAATGCAGCTTAGTTAAGAGATTGGAGCAGTAGCATTTTGCTTGACCAAAGTTCAAAGTCAATATCATGGCTTATGGCATGACACCTGTTATTTTAATACTTTTGTTTTTAAATTAATTGCAGGTCTGTATTGTTAGGGTCTCTGGGGTTTTCTGTTGTGAGCTTCCGGTCACAGAGACCACCTTTGGTGGCTTTGCCAACATGTGTTGGTGCACACCAGAGAACATTTCTCAATCAAGGTGACTAGCATGTATATAACGAGGCTAAGGATAATTTCTCTTTGTCTGATTATTACTTCTGATGGTATTCCAGCCAAATACCTAAACCAGGAATTTCCTTTTTGTTGAAATGAGAATTTTTATGAATCTCTTTTAATTTGGACTCTGTTATTGTTCTCCGATTCTCATGGAAAGTTCTTACCTGTGTGCGGCCGTTGTCAGTCTTCATCACCTGCCTGCCCGCTGCCTCTCAGCCTGTCTCTTGCAAGTATCTCACTCACTCTCTCTGAGGTACAGTATGCAAAGCCCACTGAATCAAACCCCTACAGATCCATGCTACCTCCCCTTCATCTCTCCAGTAAGCAAATCAATCAGTCATCAGTTGTCATCAACCAACTCCATTCTGATTACCGGTAGTCTGCTTTCTCCCTTCCGACCAACCAGAAAGTTCAGCTGACTTCCCGCAGTTCTCCGCTTCCAGATTCTTCTTGCTTTTTGTAAACATGATAAATTCACTGGTTCTCTGTGTGATTCTGCATGTAGAATCACGAACCAACATGTATAGTCCATTTCTGACAACACAAAGAAACTCTTTAGACTAAGATATGTTAGGATAAGGCCCATTAATGATGTGTTATTTTACTACACCCTAATATTAGCTGCCTGTTGTAAGTCAGAAGTAATAATTTCCCCAGTAGTTTATGTAATTAGGACAGTTCCTCTCTCAGGATATACAGTCATCATCTTCATTCTGTACATGACTAAGATTTGGGAATAGAATGAGAGAGGTGTCCTTCAGCTAAGAACAAAGTGTAATATTTTTATGAGGCTGGAGCCATGGATGGCAACTCATCTGCAAACGTCTATGATGTAATCATGTAATGATGTGGCAGACTGTAGTTGTATAAAATGCTTCTCTAACTGTAAATCACGGCCACTTCACGAGATGTGAGCCTGGTTGGTAAGAAGCTGGCTTCTGTAACCCTAATCGACTTCTCTGATCTGAGTAAAATTACAATTTCTATTAAAATCTCTTGTCATGTTTTTAATGGTTATTTAATACATATACATTATGACATGTTATTTAAAGAGTTTGTCACGAGCGATCTCTTTTCAGGAAAAAAACCGGAGAGAGTAAGCTTTAAGTTGGAAACAGAGAACTTTCCTTTAACAAATGGAAATATGTGAAATAATTGGTTTATCAGCAAAATGTTAAATGGATGAATGTACACAAAAAAAAAAAACTCTTATGATATGGAATCTGTCATTTACTCTTTACAGTTTAAAACACTTTTATGTTTTTATAAGATGTATACAGTAATGTTTTCATTATTATTTAAGTATCACAGCTATTTCAGGAACTGTTACAGCCAGTTTATTGTTTATTGTTAAAGAAAATCTCCATTAGCTGGCACCAAAAATAGGACGAATTAGTCTTCCTGGGGTCCACAAGACAAAACAAAAATGACTTAACAATTAAAAATTGTAGACATTATTTTAGATGTCATCAGAAATCATTCAGAATAAGTTATTCATATCTAATACATTCATTCTTACTTTCATACAGTAAATATGTTAATTCACTACTCACAAATTTATATAGTACATTCTTAAATAATATTTAAAAGATACATTATTATCCAGGTCACATATATTCAGTGGGCAATTATTCCAATAATTGATGGCTCAATAAATAACTGTTCTCTTTAAGGCATTTGATTTTGCCCGTGGTAACATCATCTGACCACCATTAGCTGACCTTGTTACATAAGAAATGTTAGTGCAATTGCTACAATAAAAGCTGCATAATTTTTTTCTGGCATTAAATAGAAACATAAATGCATTTTAAGAGATCATTTTCAAATGAATGACCCGCTGTCAACTTCAGACATGCATTAGGATGATGGACCTTTAGAAATGTGAAAGGACAGTAGTGAATATTCAGATGACAGAGCATCTCTCTGTGGTATTCTGAAAAGACCAGTGGGAGATGCAGATTTATTTTTCATAAACTTATTTGATTTGCACATTTGGCTTGATCCTCATGGTTTGTGAAAGCCCTGGGTCTTTTTATGACTGAAAGCTCACCATGAATAAATCAAGAGTGTCAAAATGCTTATTTATTCATTCATGAATCTCTGCTCACTAGATTTCCTCCGTACCATCTTTCAGTGTGGGACCAACATCTCTGTTCATCTCAGATCATAGACAATAAAGTGACTGTGTGTCAGTTTCATTGACATCACCTTTCTGTATTGTTATCCTTAATTTCACTGTCATCTCCTCTGCAGATGTTTTTTTTTTTTCAGATTAAACAAACATTTTAACATAAAAAACTAAATTACTCTCCACTGTGATGTGAAATAAGTTAGGCTAATGCTCTTTAGCCATAGTAGTTTTAATCCGCAAGATAACGTCTTTCTTTGCTGACATCTTACTCCTAAATATTTCTGTGGCTGTTGATAATCCAGTTCCTCTGCTGGAGTGACTCATATTCTTGCTGCCACCTTAGCAGTTAGGCTCTCAAGAAGTGAAAAATGTCTATAATTGGAGGCCATTGGAGTGTGCTTGTGGGATGGAGGGTACTAGATTAAGGCTATGTGTGGTGAGAATTTGCAAAGTAAGCACTTTTGTAGAGCAATATACATATCGGAAAGCAATATTCATGATTCAAACAAAGAATTATACTTCAGCAAGCAGCTATGCTGCAACCGCTCATCCCTGGCTGTGTCAGCCTGCCAGCTGGCAGCAGCAAAAAATATTAAATGACAGTTTTAAACACCAGGCTGAAGGTTGCAGTCTGTGGTTACTCACTTTCTGTCATGTTCTTTCAGAACCAAATAAGATACTGGGCTGATATTTTATCTTAAAAAATACATTCATATCTTTCTTTGTTTGTCAGGAGTCACAAAGGATTTCACTTTTATTTTATAAACTGGTTTAGCCAATAAGTCTTCCAAGTGAAAAACAATCTTTTTTTAACTAGCCTTTTTCACCTGGCTGCTCTCTATGTTTATTTATGCATGTTTTGCATATTCATATGTCCTCCCAGCCAGTTTATTATGTAGAGCATCCTAGTAGTGGGTTGGACTCTTGGCACAGATTTAGATGATATTGACACAAAAGCAACAGACGGTTGGTGCAGATTTGTTAGCAGCATATGCACAATCAGTTTTTCTCATTCCAACAGGTGCTCTTTTGGATCATTTAGAGAAAGTGAATCCTATTGGAGTACACTATTTGCAGTATTCACAGCTTTGTTTGTTACAAAACCATTTTAAGTTGATTCATTCTTACCTGAATTTTAATGTTTTACATAGGGGAACACTTTGGCTAGAAAGAGGTGTGCATGATCAGCAGCAACATGTAAGTAGACACAAGTGGCCCAATCCCAAACACTATAAACATGGCGTCACTGTGTTGGCATAGCAACGACTGCTTTCCTTTTCCGTTGGAGGGAAGAAGCCATTCCATTCCTGTTTATACCCCCCCCCCCCCTTCTTCAATTAAGGTGCCTTCCACAGCTGCGAGTGAGACTTCATTGGCAGTGACACTTGATTGTTAAGGGTTAGTGCATAGGGACCGGTTTGGGATTCAGCCAAGTGTTTAAACAAAGTTTAGAGGCCATTAGAAGACCCAATTTGCACCAACAAATCATCCCCTACATCGTTACATCACCATCATCAAACCAAACATTTGATACAAGGCAGGACGGATCCATGATCTTTTTCATACTCTGTCATACTCTACTGTCATACTCCATCATATCTTGCAGCTGAACTTAGAATATAATAGAATAGAATGGAATTGAATAGAAAATCCCTTTATTGCCCCACAGTGGGAAAAATTCTAGCGTTTACAGCGGCAAAAAGATTATAGAAAAAAATATGGACCTCAGAAAAATGTATAAGAATAACATAATAGTGAAGAGTTAAAAGATAAACAATAAAATACTGTACTGTATGTGTTTTAACAATATCAAACCGTGCAACTGGAGAATAAATAACCAATATACAACTAGGGACATTTTTACAGTAATGGATATTTGAAAATAGCAGCAACATCAGAGATGGGCAAAATGACAGCAGCATGTTATTTAACTGACTAAGAAAAAATTGTGCAAAATCAGCATAATTGTAACAATTTATTGAGGTTGTTGGGAACAGTGGTGGTTATTGAGTCTTACAGCTGCTGGGAGGAAGGATCTGTGAGGAGAACGCTCCCTGGTGCATTTAGAGTGCAGTAGTCTGTCAATGAAGGAGCTCTCCAGTTCTGCAACAGCTTCATGCATAGGGTGTGAGACATTATTCAACAGAGATATTATTTTAGGTAGGATCCTGTTGTTTCTCACCTCTTGCACAGAGTCCAGAGGGCATCCAATCAGAGAGCTCGCCTTCCTGATCAGCTTATTCAGTCAATTTCTCTCAGCTACAGATAAGTCACTGCTCTAACACACATCTCCATAGAAAATGGCTGATGCCGCAATGGAGCCATAGAAGGTCTTTAGGAGCGCCCCTTGCACTCCAAAAGACCTCAGTCTCCTCAGCTGGAAGAGTCTGCTCTTACCCTTTCTTGTACAGAGCCTCAGTGTTGTGAGTCCATTGCAGTTTGTTATTTAGACGAACACCTAGGTACTTATAAGAGTCCACTATCTCAGTGTATGTTACCTGGATGCTCACCTATGTCAGTTGGGATGGATCTGCCTCTGCGAAAGTCCACCACTAGCTCCCTGGATTCCCTGCATTAATCAGAATGTGGTTCTGGTGGCACTAGACCACGAAGTTCTGGGTCCTATTTCAATGTTTATGTCAGTCTGTGGTAGTTGTTTAGATTCAGGTTAACCCTAAATCTCAAAAGCACAAAGCCAGAAACCCAGTTTGAAATTCTTGACACATTAAAAAATTATAATGAGACCCATTAATAACAAAGCCAACTTTACAGTTTTGTACCTGTAGGAAGAAATGTCTTTTTTCAAATCCTTTCTGTGTGGTGTTTGCAGATTGTCTAAGTGCATCTTTGCATCCTTTCAGAAATATGCTGCAAAACATGTCAGTTTCATTGATCTGTCTGAATGACCCAGAGGTTAGTGTTTGTGTGCATGTTTTTTGTCTTTGTAGTGGACTGGTGACCTGTCCAGCGTTTACCTGGACCATTCTTCTGGTCATGGAGAAAGGCACCAGCCCTCCAAGATCGGAAGAGTTACATCATTGGGTTTTCTTTTTTTAGCAATTAAGATTCAACTGACCAGCTGAGAGGGATATTATATAGCTCATTATTAGTCAAACAATGTGTTGCAACACTGTTGAATAAATGTATGAATACCAACTACATATTATGAAAAATTTTACTTTTGTGCATTTCTAACTATATACCTATTTTGATATATTTACCCTTTATTGAAGAATGCGGAAATTATTTAATATTGATTCGTCAATGTTGAAATAACCTTAATTTCAATAAGTCATTAAGATTATTTCAAGGGAACAACAGACAAAAACATTAAAGCCCAAATATTCCGCAGACAGAGGAGGAATAATACTGGACAAAGTCATGTTGTCTGTGAGTGAAGTTGTGTACGACACCTTTTACAGTTACATAAAAATAATGAAAAGGAGGGGAAAGTTGAAGCATGTTTTTATCATATTTATAATCAGGCTCAGTTCCAACATTTAAATATCATGCTAGCATGTTGCCTTTAATTTTTTTCTTACCGCAAAGGTTTATATTTAATTGAGTAAAAAAGCTTTTTCAAAGGTTAACATTTAATTTAATTTCATCCCCCCCCCCCCATTTCATTTGCTTATTTTAACATTGTTTCATCAATAGTTCACATTGTATGCTGTTTACATGAGTGAAAAGGAGGACAAAGACAAAGATTATAATACATGCCCCTTTCTCCAAAAACAAAATAAAATATAAAAAAAAAAAAGAGGTTATGATGCACAATTTACAATATAACTTCAAGCCACACAGGCAGGTCATGTTGTCACAAAAAATATTTACATATTTTTTAGAAGCATAGAGGAATAAGATTTAATTGTTATTAATTTAAATTGTTTTTTAAATTGATAAACAGAGGAGCCGTTCTTTATATTTAGCAGCAAGGCGTTCCACAGTTGGAGTTCAACCACTCTGCATCTGGGTCGTTCTGACAAAAGGGAAAATAAAGTTATGTTTTCTATAACTGAATGACATAAGCAAACACAAAGGAGGAATTGTGTGTTACCCTCTTACAGACACGTTACTTAGTGTAACGTGTCTCCTAATTATGTGTTCCCTACGGACACATTTAGACTTGTATTATATAATTCCCACATTCAATTCAATTCATTTTATTTATATAGCGCCAATTCACAACACATGTCATCTCAAGGCACTTTACAGTTCAACCAGATCATACNGCTAATGCTCTTTAGCCATAGTAGTTTTAATCCGCAAGATAACGTCTTTCTTTGCTGACATCTTACTCCTAAATATTTCTGTGGCTGTTGATAATCCAGTTCCTCTGCTGGAGTGACTCATATTCTTGCTGCCACCTTAGCAGTTAGGCTCTCAAGAAGTGAAAAATGTCTATAATTGGAGGCCATTGGAGTGTGCTTGTGGGATGGAGGGTACTAGATTAAGGCTATGTGTGGTGAGAATTTGCAAAGTAAGCACTTTCGTAGAGCAATATACATATCGGAAAGCAATATTCATGATTCAAACAAAGAATTATACTTCAGCAAGCAGCTATGCTGCAACCGCTCATCCCTGGCTGTGTCAGCCTGCCAGCTGGCAGCAGCAAAAAATATTAAATGACAGTTTTAAACACCAGGCTGAAGGTTGCAGTCTGTGGTTACTCACTTTCTGTCATGTTCTTTCAGAACCAAATAAGATACTGGGCTGATATTTTATCTTAAAAAATACATTCATATCTTTCTTTGTTTGTCAGGAGTCACAAAGGATTTCACTTTTATTTTATAAACTGGTTTAGCCAATAAGTCTTCCAAGTGAAAAACAATCTTTTTTTAACTAGCCTTTTTCACCTGGCTGCTCTCTATGTTTATTTATGCATGTTTTGCATATTCATATGTCCTCCCAGCCAGTTTATTATGTAGAGCATCCTAGTAGTGGGTTGGACTCTTGGCACAGATTTAGATGATATTGACACAAAAGCAACAGACGGTTGGTGCAGATTTGTTAGCAGCATATGCACAATCAGTTTTTCTCATTCCAACAGGTGCTCTTTTGGATCATTTAGAGAAAGTGAATCCTATTGGAGTACACTATTTGCAGTATTCACAGCTTTGTTTGTTACAAAACCATTTTAAGTTGATTCATTCTTACCTGAATTTTAATGTTTTACATAGGGGAACACTTTGGCTAGAAAGAGGTGTGCATGATCAGCAGCAACATGTAAGTAGACACAAGTGGCCCAATCCCAAACACTATAAACATGGCGTCACTGTGTTGGCATAGCAACGACTGCTTTCCTTTTCCGTTGGAGGGAAGAAGCCATTCCATTCCTGTTTATACCCCCCCCCCCCTTCTTCAATTAAGGTGCCTTCCACAGCTGCGAGTGAGACTTCATTGGCAGTGACACTTGATTGTTAAGGGTTAGTGCATAGGGACCGGTTTGGGATTCAGCCAAGTGTTTAAACAAAGTTTAGAGGCCATTAGAAGACCCAATTTGCACCAACAAATCATCCCCTACATCGTTACATCACCATCATCAAACCAAACATTTGATACAAGGCAGGACGGATCCATGATCTTTTTCATACTCTGTCATACTCTACTGTCATACTCCATCATATCTTGCAGCTGAACTTAGAATATAATAGAATAGAATGGAATTGAATAGAAAATCCCTTTATTGCCCCACAGTGGGAAAAATTCTAGCGTTTACAGCGGCAAAAAGATTATAGAAAAAAATATGGACCTCAGAAAAATGTATAAGAATAACATAATAGTGAAGAGTTAAAAGATAAACAATAAAATACTGTACTGTATGTGTTTTAACAATATCAAACCGTGCAACTGGAGAATAAATAACCAATATACAACTAGGGACATTTTTACAGTAATGGATATTTGAAAATAGCAGCAACATCAGAGATGGGCAAAATGACAGCAGCATGTTATTTAACTGACTAAGAAAAAATTGTGCAAAATCAGCATAATTGTAACAATTTATTGAGGTTGTTGGGAACAGTGGTGGTTATTGAGTCTTACAGCTGCTGGGAGGAAGGATCTGTGAGGAGAACGCTCCCTGGTGCATTTAGAGTGCAGTAGTCTGTCAATGAAGGAGCTCTCCAGTTCTGCAACAGCTTCATGCATAGGGTGTGAGACATTATTCAACAGAGATATTATTTTAGGTAGGATCCTGTTGTTTCTCACCTCTTGCACAGAGTCCAGAGGGCATCCAATCAGAGAGCTCGCCTTCCTGATCAGCTTATTCAGTCAATTTCTCTCAGCTACAGATAAGTCACTGCTCTAACACACATCTCCATAGAAAATGGCTGATGCCGCAATGGAGCCATAGAAGGTCTTTAGGAGCGCCCCTTGCACTCCAAAAGACCTCAGTCTCCTCAGCTGGAAGAGTCTGCTCTTACCCTTTCTTGTACAGAGCCTCAGTGTTGTGAGTCCATTGCAGTTTGTTATTTAGACGAACACCTAGGTACTTATAAGAGTCCACTATCTCAGTGTATGTTACCTGGATGCTCACCTATGTCAGTTGGGATGGATCTGCCTCTGCGAAAGTCCACCACTAGCTCCCTGGATTCCCTGCATTAATCAGAATGTGGTTCTGGTGGCACTAGACCACGAAGTTCTGGGTCCTATTTCAATGTTTATGTCAGTCTGTGGTAGTTGTTTAGATTCAGGTTAACCCTAAATCTCAAAAGCACAAAGCCAGAAACCCAGTTTGAAATTCTTGACACATTAAAAAATTATAATGAGACCCATTAATAACAAAGCCAACTTTACAGTTTTGTACCTGTAGGAAGAAATGTCTTTTTTCAAATCCTTTCTGTGTGGTGTTTGCAGATTGTCTAAGTGCATCTTTGCATCCTTTCAGAAATATGCTGCAAAACATGTCAGTTTCATTGATCTGTCTGAATGACCCAGAGGTTAGTGTTTGTGTGCATGTTTTTTGTCTTTGTAGTGGACTGGTGACCTGTCCAGCGTTTACCTGGACCATTCTTCTGGTCATGGAGAAAGGCACCAGCCCTCCAAGATCGGAAGAGTTACATCATTGGGTTTTCTTTTTTTAGCAATTAAGATTCAACTGACCAGCTGAGAGGGATATTATATAGCTCATTATTAGTCAAACAATGTGTTGCAACACTGTTGAATAAATGTATGAATACCAACTACATATTATGAAAAATTTTACTTTTGTGCATTTCTAACTATATACATATTTTGATATATTTACCCTTTATTGAAGAATGCGGAAATTATTTAATATTGATTCGTCAATGTTGAAATAACCTTAATTTCAATAAGTCATTAAGATTATTTCAAGGGAACAACAGACAAAAACATTAAAGCCCAAATATTCCGCAGACAGAGGAGGAATAATACTGGACAAAGTCATGTTGTCTGTGAGTGAAGTTGTGTACGACACCTTTTACAGTTACATAAAAATAATGAAAAGGAGGGGAAAGTTGAAGCATGTTTTTATCATATTTATAATCAGGCTCAGTTCCAACATTTAAATATCATGCTAGCATGTTGCCTTTAATTTTTTTCTTACCGCAAAGGTTTATATTTAATTGAGTAAAAAAGCTTTTTCAAAGGTTAACATTTAATTTAATGTATTCCGTAAAAATTAAAAAAATATCCACTGGACTTGGTTTTCAAGATTTGAAGACGTTTCGCCACCTCTCCAGGAAGCTTTCTCAGTTCAAATGTCTCGATCCGTAGTGAGTTTGAGTCTTATATGGACAAGGCCTTGTATTACAAGGCCTTGTCCATCTGTGATGCCTTTGTGATGCAAAATCCTGGTAATGTTTTCAGAATTCTGTCCTACAGGACAGGTTATTTCACTTCATGATAAATCTAGATCACTGATTGGTCAGTTATTGATGAGCCTCTAGGTTTGATTGACAGGCAGCGTCACATCAGTTGATAACTTGTTCTTTCCTCCCACTAAATCCTTTAAAAACCAAACCTATCACAGGTAACAAAAAGTTAGTTTGATAATAAGAGTGAAAACAAAAACACACTCAAAGTTAATGTCATGCTCCATTAATCTTGTTGTTTTCTGTGCCACAGTGTTTTCCTCTTTTTCTCTCATGAGTAACTCATTTCTTAAGGTTGAATGTCTAAGAACTTAATTGAATATGGCACAAGTCTACAAAATTTGACTTGTTTTGAGTTGCTGTCCCGTGCAAAGGTAATGAACCAGGAGACAGGTTCAGCATTGTGAATAATAAAGTATAGCTGGTAATTTGAGGCAAACAAGAAAACAGCAGGTGTCAAAACCCACTAAAATTCCAAACAGTAAGAGTAAATAGAATACAGAGCTGCTTCAGCTCTGCAGTGTGGCTGTAAATTACTGAGGTTTTTCTGGCATCTGTTTCTCCCTGTCACAGATGCTTATATTGCTGTGCACATAATTGGATCAGACTTTTATTTGTTGTGTGCTGCAAGCAAGGAAAGTATTTTTTCTGCACTATTTGTATACATATTTTATGTTTTTCTTCTGTCAGATGCACAAGATGGGATTCAGAAAGAATTCTTTTCTGATTAGGTAAATATATAAATGCTTATTTTCTTTTAAAAAGCATAAAAGTGAAAAGAAAACTATTGAAACCCTTAAACATATCACAAACAAAACCCCCTTTCATATTTATCTCTATTTTGCTTTTGCTCCAGGCAACGTGTTACTAAGTAGGGTTTCTTTCAGCATCTTGGCAGCTTAATTAAAAACAGGAATCCTCACAGGGATTTACCTGTTGTGTGTTTTAAAAATGTAAATAACTAGAAAAGCTGCCATTCAATAATTAGTTTTTAGATATGTAAATATATTACAAACACAAATGTTTCTCCATTAAAATTGTGTCAGGAAAAAAGCTGTGCCCGTTTAGTTCTTGTTCCATACTAATAACTGAAGCCCTTGGTAAAATTTACAGAATTAGTTTACCAAATGTTTTACAACTTGACTGTTAAAACAACATCTTTTTTTTTTCTGTTCCTGTATGTCTCTTTTTTCCTTTCCTAATTACCTTAAAGTATTGTTAAAAGTATTTATTACTCCTTTACTATTTATGGTCGCTATTTTCGTTGTTTATTTTTTTCTTCTTATATATTTATGGTAGACATTAATGGTACTTTCAATTAAGAGAGAAATTTAAAAATAGCTGCTGCTGTCAGAATTATTACTTCGGAATTCACACCTTCCCGAGCAACTTTATAATCTGTCTACAAATACTATTTAAACTACTGTATGGTACACACACTATTTCCGAACATGTGAAATTGTTTTAAGTCGATAAATGAAAAGGAATGCAATACTAGCCATGTTTACATGGATATAGGTAATAAAAATAAATGGTCGGGTTCACCTGGTTCATATTTTGAAAAAAAAAAAAAAAAAAACATTTGTAAAGTTTTTAACTTTTTAAGTGAGACCTATATGTTTACTCATCGTATCATTCTGCCCCAGTTAAATCTCAGTCAGATGGTGCCTTAACTTGAAGCAAAACATTTTTTTATAAAGTTGTTTGTGATTTTTTTATTCCACACAGAGCCTCAAAACAGCCTTTTGCATTTTCTACTAGCAGCTAGGATTGTACCACTTTTAAAAAGCCCAAAATGCAAGGTTTGCTTTCAAACCTGCAGATGTCTAAAGCTATATAAACTCTAGCTTATGATGGCACAAGTGAACAGAGCTTACTCTGAATCATCTGATCCATCCCACCTCATCCAACACCCAAATTATTCTATAAGTTTGAGCATCAAACAACAAATAAGTTATCATTATATCAAACCTCCAAGAAGTAAATACTGATTTTGACTTACTGTGCATTGCTTGTGTTTTTATATCTACAATAAGAATGTTAGTATTTAACTGAAGTATTAATCAAAGAGGAGTTTGACATTAGTTCACTATTTCCAGATTATGCCTTAGTTTACCTTCAATATAAATGATTTGGCCCACTTAAGATGGAAGAAAAAAAAACTTGTTCATGAGATCTGTAGTCTGTTGTATTAGAGAGTCCTGCTTTGGTCAGAGTGAGAGTCTTGCTCTGGAAAAAATTAAACATTACACCTTATATATGGAAGATTTTTTCCTGTCAAAAACCACACATCTTAAGTATGAGAGCAGGATTTCCTGTACTTGCACTCAAGACTTCTGCTTTCTCTCAAATGTATTCTCTTCTGCATCAAATCTTTGTTTCAGATTTTAGATCTAATGCTTCTTGTACAGATATTTTCTCCTCTCGTTCACCTTCCTCTCCAGTCAGAGATACTTGGGTCAGTGTTACTTCACATTGTCATAGTGATCCAAAAGATCTTCTTACAATTTTTGGTCTGATTTTCATTTTCTTATATATATGTTTTATTTTAATTTTGCCTTATACAAGAAATGGCTGAATGCCAGCGGTGTATGAGAACATTACACTGGAGAAAACAAATATAGAATAGTAAAAAGTTGGTGAGTCATAAGGAGAAAGAAATAACAATAAAATAATAAACTGAAAACTTCAATTTGTCAAGACTATATTGTTTTAACTGCTTTTAGGTTTTAAGTTGTTTTGACTTTGTTTGTTTTAAGTACTTTTTGCACTCCGAATTAAATCAGGTCTTGAATAAAAGGGAACATCATTGTTTCCCAAACAGCTGATTGTCTGCTGGGTGGAGCGTTTTCTAGGATTTAGGTCAATTCTGTAACTCTAATCTATTCTACCAAGGAGCTGGGTTTGAGTTTGTTACCATGGTGAATATTCTAGCTAAGGATGAATCAATCAAAGTCAGGGTTAAACCTGATGATGACTCGTTAACCCAGTAATCCTGCTTCATGTAACAAGTAATTTGTAATAGTGCTCTTAAAGCCGGAATGCCTTAAGAGCCCAAACAAGCAAACGAAAATAAATGTTCTTCATTAGTCTATTTTATGAAACGAAATTTCATTTGGGGCTGCTCAGTGGGGCAGTGGATAGCACTGCTGCCTTGCAGCTAGAAGGTTTCAGGTACGCTGGTGCCACAGCTAAGGACAAGAGCAGACTGCATCATCCGGTCTGCAGAGAAGGTGAATGGCTGCAATCTCCCATCTCTCCAGGAGCTGCACTCCTCCAGGACTCTGAGGCGTGCAGGGAAGATTGTGGCTGATCCCTCGCACCCCAGTCCCAGATTATTTCAGTCACTTCCCTCTGGCAGGAGTCCATCAGGACCAGAACCTCCCGTCAAAAAAAACAGTTTTTTTCCCATCTGCTACCGGCCTTATCAACAAGGCCAAGAGCCACCCGTGACACTGGACAATGTTTCTCTCCCCCATTCAGGATTTCTGCATTACATTAACGCACAGTCTACTGAGTGTATATAGCTTATGTGTGTATATATATATATATATATATATATATATATATATATGTGTGTAAATATTCTATCTTATTTTGTTTTTTGTCTGCACCAACAACACCAAGTCAAATTCCTTGTAAGTGCAAACCTACTTGGCAATAAACTTGATTCTGATTCTGATTTCCGCCGTCTTTCTGCATGGAGTTTGCATGTGCTCCCTGTGCATGCGGGAGTTCTCTCGGGGTACCACAGTTTCCTCCCACAGTCCAGTAACATAACTGTTAGGTTAATTGGCTTCTCTAAATTCGCCTTAGGTGTGAGTGTGTGTGTGAATGGTTGTTTGTCCTGTTTGTCTCTATGTTGCCCTGCAATGGACTGGCGACCTGTCCAGGGTGGACCCGCTTGGAATAAAGCTAGACAGAAAATGGATGGATGGATGAAATTTAATTTCAATCCCCAAGTAAAGTTGCCTGATGTTGCTACACAAAAGGTTTGCTATATGTTACATTAAATTTCTCTGTGCAGCCTTGTGACCACAGCCTCATCAGCTTAAACTGATGAAAATCTTTTAAAGAGTTCAAAGGACACTGGCTGTGACCAATGAATCTAGAAATGGAGTTTTCAGAAAGAATGATTGTGCTGTCTGGTGTTTTGTAAAACCATTTATTTTCACGGTAGGGTCCTTCACCTTTAACAACAATGTTCTTTATCTGTGCTTTCTAATTACAAAATGTAGAGGTTATAGAATCAATGCAGAGAGACTGTTTCATTAAGTGCAGAGTCCTTTTTTATCAGGCAGATGTTTTAGCGATAACGATTAAGCATATCTGTCAAGATTAATCCACAGCACCTTTTTATGAGACATGGGAATACTGTACAACACTTAATTAAAATAATATGGCAGATACTTGCTAAATTTTTTATAAAATTTCTCCGCACTCACCTTGAACTTAATCGCTGATTTACTTTTGCCCTCCACTGGGGATAAATGAAGTTTCTGGGAAATTCAATTACCTTAGAGGAAGTTAGCAACCGTTCTAAGTCGACATATTATCCATTCAGTTTATTCCTCCTTTCATCTGCAATGGAGTATCTCTCTTCTTATCCCCAACATTTTTATGGAATACCCCGTTTACTATTTACTGCATGAAAAATCTTTCTGTATTTCATAATTGAATCATTCTTAGTGTTTGTAATTTAAATAGACATGAAAAAGACCCTGTAATTCACAATGCAATGGGAACTCAAAGCTGGTCTTTTAAAAAACGCTTTTGTTTTATGTCATGTCAGACAAGAAACACAGGAAGCTCTTGGGGAAAGCTTTGAGCTAAACAGACAAAGATTAAAGCATCTTTGCTGCCACAGCCATTTAATCATGGCATTCAGGAAACAGCACAGTCTAGCGGTTCAACAACATGGTGTTGGGATTTGATGTTCATCCAACAAAAAGGCACAAACACATAAAGAATGTGTGCTAGAAACCGTTATATATACCATGTATCTACAAACAAGGAGAAGCATGGGTTTGGGCACATGCAGAGAGGCACACGCAAATCAAAGCTGACACCACCTGCCAAGAAGAACCCCTGAGGTTTGGTCTCTTTTATTACACAACCCTGTTTGACTTTGACTTAGTTGTAAGAAATAAAATCTTCGAAAAAAACAAGACGGAATGCAAGGTAACACAAGTTTAGTCTTATGACAGAAATAGCAGACTAAGGGGAGAAAAAAATAAAAAGTAACCATGATACAGCTTAAATATGTAAAGAGAAGAAGAATGAGAAAAAAACAAAACAAAAACTTATTTTACACAGCTGGCTTTTTTTTTTATATTAATTTAATCAAACATTAGTGTTTGAATTATCTGCTATTATTTAAGCAGTTTTAATTAAGAGGATGTTTGATTAAAATAAGTAATAATAAGCGCACAAATCCCCTAAAATCTTTATTTGTGTTTCCTTTTTAACAACCTAGGTAAATGCTGATTGCAACATCAATGCATTTACATCAAACAGAAACATCAACTGTGTGCTTCAGCTTGAAAGCTGTTTAGGCAAACTCAAAGCCCACACTGATTAAATGATTAATTTGGGTCAAACCAGGTTTATCTAAAATAAATTCAAACCAAATTCAGTAATCGCAAGATAAGTTATAAGGCCAGACTAAACCTAGCATTAAGAGTGCATTTTGGCCTCACCCATTCCACAAACACCAAGATGCTCTACAGGTCTGGCTTCCACAAGCCAGGTGTAAATAATCAAGCTCAATACATGTGTGCAATTTAATTCAACACAGGGCCTTATGCAGGTCCCAAAAAAGACTGAGCTCAAGAGTCAATTTCTAGGCGGGTTTGGCAGCATGGCCCCCCAGAGATGCTTTTAATTCCATTATTTAAATCTGGTCATTTTCCCAGTCTTAAGGAGCAAAGACACAATTCTGACTTTTGAAAAGACTTGGCTGTGAATTTCTCCTCTCCTGTCTACCCTGCCAGACATTTCAGACATTACAAACATCATTTTGATGTCATGCTTCTTTTGAAGCCTCTGTCTACAACTGCTTAGTAATGTGTCACAAAAACATTCATATTTACTTGAGTTTTTAAAATAGACACCCAGAACCTGTTACACTATCACAGTATGTTGATGATGGTGGCTGATATGACACAATGCTATTAAAATCTTACACATTACTTAAATTATCAAGCATGAAACTTCAAACATTTGAAACAGTTGAGGAGCAGTATCTTCCTTGTATAGTACCTGCTCTCCCTCTATCTCTCTCCTCACTACTCCTCTTGCAGTTTGGCCCAAAGAGGAGCTTGGTTCGACTCCGCATTTTCCTGCCTATCTTCTTTTCCCTTTAGTGAAGAATATCACCACAGTCAAAAGCTAAACTGAGAAATGAAAACAACATGCATCTCATCATCATGTTTAATTAAGTTTTGTCATTTCAGCATGTTAAGATGAAATGAAACTAAATTAGCTTCCCTGGTTCCAGACACCCCAATGTCTTATAGGAGTGTGAGAAAAAATTTGGTTCGGTGATATATTGGGATTTTTGACAACCCGATATAATATTGATCTTTCAGTTTCTAATATCGATAAAAAACATTCTGGTAGATAGCTCTGTTGAGCCCTTCTGCTGTGTAGTGCAGCAACATTTCTATAGTTAAGGCAGTCACAATACAGGACTTAAACCAGAAACAACATAGATTATGATGGACATAGACAACACTTGCTTTTTATCTATTTTTTTTTTTTTGATAGCTGGGTAAAATATCACAATATATAGTGATAAATGTATTATCATGATAATATGGTATTATGACCCAAGTATCCTGAGACATATCGTATCGCAGCACACAGGCCAAGCCTCTCTCCTAGAATAAAATAGTAAACTAGCTATTAATGAGTATAAATATTAAACAAACTAGATAAATATGCAAATTTAATCAATTATAGAAGATAAATTTCGGATTTTACAACATTACAGCAGTTGTAGATAGAAATGGGGCATTTTGAGGCTTTGTGAAAGACAAGTTGTAATTGGAAGTTACCACAGAAAATTATTGTATTGATAACTATCTCGATGTTTCTGCAGACAACTTCCTGTCTTGCTCGATCTTCTTTGTATCGTCTTGTCGCATTGAGCTCCGGCATCCGACAGATATTTTCAGCCAATGTTTTCTAACTGTTCTCAACGTCATCAACAACTTAAACTGCTCTCCATCTGCATTAGTATCTCTATGTGCTCCTCTTCCAGGGATTGAGGGATTCACGAGGTGGTAGCTTGGGTGAGGCAGTTACTGTACCATATTAACAGTGCATGTTGAAGATATATAAAAAAACTTCACAGTTTAGCGGGAAACCAAGATCATCGTCCTACAGACAGTTTCACTGTCAGTCTTTTTGTTTATATCAGAATTTAATCAATAAATAACTTAATAAAATACTAAGAACATAACCTCTGTGTACTCAGTGGAAGAGCAATAAAGGAACTGAATAATGGAACTCGGGCGACCAAATAAAGAGCAGGTAGGCGAAACACTGTTTGTACTGGCTACAAAAAACAATTTATAGTTCTATTTAAAGCCTACTTATACTGTGCAATTATGAAATTCTCGTGTGATCCGAGTACAACCCTTGTGAGGCGTTCCACGCTATAATGCTCCTGATGGAGTAGGGTGCTTGGCAGAATCCGCCCTGTGGATGATCCGCGATGTTACCGGATTTGGTAGAACCCTGGGATTATTTACATTTCTATATATGTAGTTCCTTAATGGCACCACACACTTTTATAGTAAAGCAAATTGCATATTTGCTATGATTTTCACCGTCCCCTACTGAATTTAAGCCATAGCACTAGCAGAGGATCTAAGCCCGACACAGATCTCTTGTTTAACAGTTTAACAGAGGCATGGCTCTGCTCTGTGTCGTGCTGAACTAGGACCCAGCAGTCTGTACAGGTAGCCAATGTCATCCCTAAACAATCATTAATGCTCATGCAGCTAACAATCAGGAAACAATTAAATATGGACATTTCTCTATTCCCTTTAACATAATCTATTACAGTAGATCCCCTTCTTTCAAACTTTGAACATTTGCAAACTTTAAAAACACACGAAACAGGAACAATATCCACATATAGAATTCTAGATGTAATAATTGTATAGGCTACCATATTGTTAGAATAATGAAAGCACTTGACTATATAACAATATATATTAGTTTTTTTTTTTTTTTTTTTTTAAATGCAGGCTGATTAAAAAAACACAATATGCAAATAGGGTAATGGCAGGCCACAGTCCAACCACAGTAGGTGATGGTAATGTCTCCAATATCTTAATTATTAGCTTCCAATGGCACATACCCTGCTGGAAGAGACAAAAACAAAAAAGACAAGCAAGCAAAGCCAACCAACCAGCTCTCCAACATCAAAAACTGTAAAACATGGCCTCTGTTGGTTGTTCATCTCTTAGGAAAACTGCCTAAACAGTAATCTTGCCCTCTCACTTACTGTAGCAAGAGTCCATTGTCTGATATTTCAATTATAATCCTCAGGGCCCAGTCATGTATTGCTTCTAAAAAATGTGTAACTGCTTCTCTGCATCCATAATGTTTGCCAGCTCTAGATTGTATAACTCAACACATGACATTTAGCATCATTTTAATTGTCACTTCTTTGAGAGCACTGCCTGGTCTGTATTCCTCTCACATCTATGTGCACTTTCAGGCCCCTTTTTGCATCCATATGTGACTGTTTTAACCCTTAATTCTATAATTTCATACATGTAAACAATTTGGCATTAAACAACTTTATTCTTGATCTGTTGCATATACTTTTGTCATGAAGGATTTAGTATTATGCAGATACTAACCAAAAAGTCTTAATATTTCCTCTTTAAATATTTTTTTTTCTTCAAAAAAAACCCCAGCAAACCTGTATGGAGGGCAAAGGAAAAAGAAAAAGGAAAGGTAGGACAGATTTTATTTGCTTTACTTGGTTTTGCTGATTTTTTGGAGGACTTTAAGTGGTGGGCAGCAGAGCTTTCCCAATGAGTTTGACTTTGGCTGATTCAGTGTCTTGTTTGTTTTCAAAAGCAATGCATCATATGGCATTACTATGTGTGTTGTAGAAATCATCTATATTCATACAGTATAAGGCACTTTGAATTTTCCTAGTACTGATTTGAACTATACAAATAAACGTGCCTTGCCTTGCCTTGCCCCTACTGAATGTGTCTTTCTAATTGCATAAATTTCCACCTGTTGTCTATTCCATTTGCACAACTTCATTTGAAATTGATTGTCAATCAGGTTTGCTTTCTAGGTGGAGAGTTTGATTTTACAGAAGTTTGGTTTTATTGAAGTTATATTGTGTTGTTTACATGTTCCCTTTGTTTTTTGAGCAGTGTATTTATCTTTATTTATTGCTACCTCCTTTTGGTGCCTGTAAGCTTACGTTTAGAGACATGCATTCCACATGCACACACAGACTTTTTTAAATTATAGTGGTGAAAGTGGATAAAATTTTATCCCCTCTATTAAATCATTTTAAAAAAATTAATAGGCCTATTTTTTTTTTATTCCCACATGGCATCACTAATATTTTATGTTCTACTGGTGAGAAATACACTCAAAACTATCGAATTACCGGCCAGTCTATGTTACTACCCTCACCTATGATCATGAAATCTAGATCATTACTGAAAGATTAAAGCAGATGAAATTAGCTTCTCCTCACAGTGGCTGGATACTCCCTTAGAGAAAAGGTTAGGAGCTTGGTCATTCGGGAGAGGATCAAAGTAGAGCTGCTTGTAATCCACATTGAGAGGAATCAGCTGAGGCAGGCCAGATGTATTTTTTGGAATTCCCCCTGGACGCCTCCCACGACCGGCGTATCCGACCGAAGGAACCCCAGGGAACGGCCCAGGACACTATGTAGGGACTATGTCTCTTGGCTGGCCTGGGAGCACCTCATACTTCCCCCAGCGGAGCTGGAGGAGGTGCCTCCAGATAAGGAAATCTTTGAATCTTTAATGAAACTGCTGCGCCTGCGACCTGGTCCCAGGTGTAGCGGCAGATGATGAGTAGGTGTACAAGAGAGCAGAGGGGCTTGATCTAAATATCTCAAATCTGTGAGGAGACTTAAGCCACAACATGTGTGTGGCTAAGGTCACCATAAGAAGTGCTATCTGAATTTGTTGGTTATCTGTTGGTAGGTGAATTGGAACAAGGACCAGAAAACAGTATGCTCCATAGGGCCAATGTATTTAGCATAGGGTTAGTATAGTTCCTAGACACAAATAGAGCTATACGGTTGCTCACAATTCTTTGCATGACAAGATGTGTAGGCACAGGCCAATTCATGGAATTCAACAAACTACATTGGCTCGATCTGAATACCTCATATTGTAGATCCTAGATCTTGTTCCCAGTTACCTGTTAGACTCTATAAAATGGACTGTGCGTATAGGGTCTGTCATCTAAAGGATTGATAGCAATTATATTACTCCTAGCAGCAGCAAGGGACAAAGGGAGTCCCCTATGCTAAATGAACATATGCTAGGAGGCATACTAGCATACATATTCATCACATGTAATATAGACCCCTTTATCTTTTTGTGTTTAATAACAAACAGCTTCAGCCATTCACTACATTTGTGATTTTGTATTTTCTTTTCAGAACCCTGAAGTCCCAATTTGACCAGAGTCATTTATGTGTGTGTCAGCCATGTAGTGATGTCCATAAGGTGTCTGGTTTTAGCACAGCAGTCTGGAGCTCCTATCCTACTTTGGATAGTGTCCTTACTGTTGTCCCTTTGAAAGATGGAAGGGTAGGAGATAGGAACAGAAGGAAGGAGCTACATTTTGAGGTATTTGGATCCAGCTTTTGGCTCTATGGCAAATAAGGCAAATGTGTAGCCTTTAGAGTAGGAAGCATTGGCTACCACCAGTGCATTAACGTATATTGGGGGGGGGGTATGCTATTGGGTATCTACCAATTTGTGTATCTACAAAACTTAAGACTTCTCTTCAGTAAGCCTTTATGGGGCTTTTTTATGAGAATCAACACTGCAAAGAAAACACTCTACTATGTGAGTGTATGTATATATATATATATATATATATATATATATATATACTATTTATTTGTAGTACCTTTGCTGTTTTATTTTGACCTCAAAGGAAAATCAGTTTTGTATAATCCTGAATAAACCTTAAAGTCAGTAATGCTGCGGTCATATCAAAGTAAATCAAAAAGCATATAGTTGAAGCCTAGGAAAAAAAATCACTAATTACCGAGCTTTGTTCCAAATATTTAAGAAACTTCTCAAACTTGCAGAGTGAGATGATTAGTATGCAAGACACACTTTAGGGATATCTGCCATCACTCTTCCACTGTGAGTGCGATTGGTTTTCATGGGTTTCATCACCCACAAATAAAAGCTGCCAAGAAACATAATGACATAATAATGTTTCCCTCCCCAATGCAGCCACTTTCTGCTTCGACCTTTTGAAGGTTAAGAAGCTTTCAGTATAACTCGGATGATGACTTTAGATTGAGTAGTTCCTTGAGAGGGTGGGTAGGTTTGTGTGTTTATGCATTGGGGAAACCTGATTTAAAAAGAAAGTTAGATGGTCTGGCACCTGCTCCATCAGCATTGTGAATTGTGGAATTGCATCGATTGTTGTGACAACATTATTGCGTTTTGCACCTCCCAGCTGGGGAGGAAGATAACACAGATAACGTTACTCGTTTCTCATGAAAGCATGTTTCCCTGCCTTGGCCCTGAGCTCTGCATCTAAACGGCTGTGTGTGTTTGGATGTGCTGTAATAGGCAGCAGTGTCTCTGTAGTGGCAATGTAAAAGATGGCAGCTTGTGTCTGTGTATACGAGATTTCCTCTGTTCATTTTTTTTAGCAAACAGCAGAGAGTACCATTAGTGTCAGCCATGAGTGGTTGGAAATTTAAAGCAACACATGAATGCAGAAAGGCACAAATAA
The DNA here is from genome assembly GCF_000732505.1 of Cyprinodon variegatus. Classification (NCBI taxonomy): domain Eukaryota; kingdom Metazoa; phylum Chordata; class Actinopteri; order Cyprinodontiformes; family Cyprinodontidae; genus Cyprinodon; species Cyprinodon variegatus. Next base: position 875,788 of record NW_015150689.1, read on the forward strand.
ATTTGAGGCACCTTTTAGTATACAGCAATGTGAGGGGGCAATGCTCATCAACCAAATATGACTCCAAGGTTAAATGTGTGCTCCTCTGTGTGTGCTCCTTATGTTGATAAAAAGGAAGATTTCCTTATATCTTCCCTACCCTGTGTGACCCTTTGGATGATGAGGATGTACTGCTGAGCATGTGCAAGATGGGGGAAAGTAAGAGATTAGAAGATCCCTTAGGTGAACTAATTGACTGCAAAATGGCAGAGCTGGGATAAGATAAGAAGATCTGAGTAGTAAAAGGTGTTGGCACAACAAAGGGCCCATCAATCTTTTAAAAGGATCGGTGGGAAAGGAGATCTTTTCATTCACTCAAGAAGATAAATCATACATCAATTTGCAAAAAGATTAATACCTTTTGAACTATATTTTGCATGCATTTTATTAGACTAAAACCAAAAAAATGTATTTTGCTTTGATTTTACTTGATGAACCAACTAAAAGTTGTATACAAATTCTGAAAGGAGGATAAAACATAACTTTCAACAGTTTCATAAAAAAATATATCATAAAATATGTGCATCTAAATAGCCATATCAATTCTAACATCATTAAATTCGACTTAGGACAACCCACATTTTTCAGAAATTACCTCATTAATAGATTATCTGTGTGTAACCAAATCTCAGTACAAATTAAGCTGATTAAAGGGTTTGTAAGTTTATTAGAAACTTATTAGAAGCATTATTGGAAACTTCTGTGTGGCAGGAAATGCATGCTTCACCACACCCAGGATACAACAGTGTTTTTGTGAAGGATGGTGGGGCAGCATCCTGCTGCAGGCTTTAATTTTTTTTTTTTATGGACACAGAAGTTGGTCAAAGATGATAGATAGATAGAAGTAGATTATTGTAGGGTTCTTCTGGAAGAAAACCTGCAGCAGATTGCAAAAGAGTTTAGATCAGGTTGAAGTTTCACCTCTCAAAAGGATAAACCATTTTATACCTTTTCTTAAAGTCCAAATGACCTGAACGCTTTTGCAATTCCCTTCACCCTTGTGCACCATTTTAAGTTGACCTGTTACATAAAACTTCTATAAAACATACTGAAATCTGTTGTTGCAATGATATGGAATGGATAAAAATGGTCTGAATGCATATGTAAAGCAATGCACTGAAAGATTATAAACACTGACCATGCAATCCCCTCTCTTTCTTGAATATATCCAGCTTCTTATTTCCAATCTTTTGCACATTCATTTTTTACAAACCCAAATCACAGACTTAGGGGTCTTAATAAAATATCACTGCCTCCTTCCAGATAGTTACTCCCACTTCACTGTGACAAATAGAAAAAAGGAATGAGATCATCAGACAATAAGGGCCCCAAAGAAGTCACTTTTGAAATTGTAGGATGATGACTGAAGTGATGATGGGACAATAAATTAAACAATAAATTTGAAAATTCAAATGGCAATCCTAACATTAGTACCAGTGAATTAGCAGAACTAAAATTATTTCAAAATTGGTTAGGGAGAGGTTGATGCGTTGAGGTACCAAACAGGCAGAAGAATGGAGAAGGTAACCCTATCTAAACCAGTGTTCAGTGCTTCGATGAGACTGAAAACTTTTTTTTCCTGGTAAGTCTTTCAAAATCACCTTTTTAAGCATACAAGCATTCAGTCTATGTTTTCTCCAAAAACCTTTGAACTTATCTATTGAGTCCATAAAAGCTTTATTTAAAAAGCATCTTCATTCTGCAACCTCATCTGTTTTCTCTTTTGTCTTAGTCAACAAGATCTGAAACAAAAAAGCCATTTAGTGTAACCTTGTGCCCTGCATGCACAGCAAGCAGATAATAGGTGCCTCTAGGAGCCAGTTAGGATCTTCTGACACTGCAGCTGCTGTGTGACATGGCAACGAGAGAAGTCAGTTTCTGGCTGTGCAAGCAAACGTTTGACTGATTAATTAAAACTTCCACTGTTGCGGTTTTACAAACTTTTGGTCAGCTGCAAATATAGTCAGCATGCCCATATGTAATGACATTGGTTCAATTTGGTTCATTTCCTCCTTGGAGCAACTTTTGCAGCCCACATATCACCTCTTTAACCACAAAATAACATGTAATCAGAGGGGTAGGGCTCGAATTTATGTTGATTTACTTTACTGCCACTCAGTTTCCCTAATCCCTTTCAGAGAGCGTTTGGCTGATGTTTCTATCGCTGTAACCAAATGGTTTGAAACAAACAAAAAAAAACTTTTAGAATTTAATACTGTGTTCCGCTAATGTGCTGTGTGCAGCATGAAAACGCATCTTCTGAACATGAAATAGTGAAGAAAAATAGAATTTGGGACCTGCAACCTCAGTGTACAAACTGAATTTTGTTTATTTGGGTGTGGATTGCAGTGCCTGAACTGCCGTCTCAACCTTACACTGTAAAAACGATCCATCAAGTGTATTTACCATTAATTTGAGTAGGTAAGTATTGATTGAGAAGGTAAGATTTGCCAATGGAATTAGTACGGTATATCTACTCTAAAAATAAGATTATTGGATAAAATGGACTTAAAATACAATAATGCAATTGTTTTTTCTTACTTAAAATGTAAATTGTCTAGTTCCATTGGCAAATCGTCTCACTAACCTCCTCAATTCAAGAAAAAATGCACTTATTTCAAGAAAAAATGACTTATTTAGATTTAAATTTTTTGCAGTGTGGGTGATTTTTTTTTCTCTTTGTCAGTCATTGTATTTAGTTTTTGGAGGCTGAAAATATTGAAAATAAGGGAACCTAATCTTCAACTCAATCTGTTTCTCTTCCCACTAAGACGTTACAGGGTAAGATCTGTTTATACGACGGATAAAGATAAGGTGTTCCAGAGTAAGAGTGAAATAAGCAATTAACTCTTGAAGTAGCTGTAAAGTAAACAGTTCAATTCATTACATGAAGTCAGGTCGTTTTGAACTGGCACTTGTTTCTGCAGAAACTTTGTCATCTGTTTTTTTTTTTAACGTCCCATTTTGTCTTTGAAAGTTGCTCAGCCCTTGTTTGTGGGTCTTACTACAGCTGTATCATCAACAAGCTGAAAGAAACAAAAATTTTTTGCTGAATTTAGCCATTTGAAAAAAAAGTGTCAGCAAAGTTAAGGGCAGATAACTAAGGACACACACCTACAGGGCCCCTGAAGCCAGTTTGATAAAGAAGTAATGCTTACTACAGCAAGAGTCCTGCATCTACAGTAGTAACATAACATATCAGTAACAGCAGTGTTTCACTAATATCAACTGTGGGAAGATTTTGTTGAATACTGAAGTCATTTGTGTCCGAAATACTTACAGGCCTTGCAAATGGAAATAAGAAATAAGATATGGATCTTAACAAAAGTCCTCTTTTGTGTTATCATGTGTACTCTACACTCCCAACAAACAAGTGCATATCTGCAATTTATTTTTTTTTTACTTTGGAAGAAAATAAGTCATTTCACTACCTTACAAGATACTAAACACCATAGATTTCACCATTTCAATTACAAGCCTACCCATGCAGCCATTGATTTAGACCATATGTTGAAAGCTTATGACAATTTTCCCCACTGCTCTGACACACTATGTATGCCATATATGTCCACTGTGGCCTCAGAATTTATATAAATGCAATATAATCTCATGTCATGGTTTAAAAATGTTTTATTTACCTCAGTATGTGAAACTCTGCTCTAGGGATTTGTCATACAGTTGATCATAGCTTTGATTGACCTTGCTGCTCATTCAACTTTATGGAGTTAGTTGAGGCTTTTCGGGTACAAAGGATGCCTCTGGGCACCTAATTTAGCAGATTCTTCATCCATGCCTTCGCAGCCGGCCTTAGGGCAGACTCAGAACGTACTAATATCCTTTCTGCCTTAGGGACACCAGGAGATCCCCTAGTAGAAGTTGGAAAGTCTGACTGTGAGAGTGACAGAAATGTATCACTAGCATTCTTGATCTGCGGCCCAATATTACCAACCAGAAGGAGTGTATCATAAGATGTTTTTAGAGATTTTTATAATTTTATTTACCTATTTCATATTATATGTTTCATGTTGCACGATTGTACCATAAAAAATTCCTAGTTGTGAACTCCTTCACTATGACAATAAACCCGATTCTGATTCTGATGAGGAGAACACGATGAAAATAAGGCCTGCAAATTGTATAATGATATAGGTAAAGCAAAGTGTCAATTTATAATTTAATTGCAGAATGAATTTAGGCTTACACTAAATGAGATGTGCTTGGTTTTGTCTATACTGATTTCAGGGGTACAAACCATGTAAAACAAAAGGTAAAAAGATGGGATAACAGGGTTTGATTTTTATGTCACATTTAATTTAAATAAATACCAGAGAAATAAAGTATTGTATCAATGATGGATTATTTTTTATAATCAAACTTGCATTACAACACATTCAACATCAAGACTAATTACAAATCTAAACTAAAAATAGAGGCTGTTATTAATTGACATAACATAGAGGAAATGCATGCAATTCTACCGTCTCTATTCTTGCTTGAGAGATTAAAACCCAACACATAGTGCAGTAACTAGGGGTGGAGGCTCATAGCAAGGTTGTGAGATGCGAAATAATAAAAAGACATTTTCAGTGATTAATAAGCTTCTCTACAGCCTGTGGGAAACTGACACCTCACTCAATCTTGTCTTCAATCTATTAAGAAATATGGATTATTCTCTGAAAAGATGGAAAGAAAAAAAGGTTGAAGAGTAAAGAGTCGAAGATAAACACTGAAAGAAGTGCCAACACATTTGTTGTCTCTTATCAGTAATTGTCATAAAAAAATGACAATTACATAGAATGTCATAAAGAAATATTTAAGAGTAACTTGTTTGGAGATTGTTGTTAAACTTGTGGCAAAGTCCGGTAGAAGTTTTAGAAATGCAGTGCAGCATGCACAGTCTGGCCTTGGGTGCCAAGGCTCTAATGTGACCTTTTATATCTGGTGCTGATCAAGATTGTTGTAGAAGTGGCTGAATGAGTGATGCAGAGACACAGGCAGAGTTGAGAAAGTCCTTTTGAAAGCAAAGGTTTAAAAAAAAATTACATATAGCCCCTCTTAGGCAAATGAAATGGTCTCAACAGAGACATTGTTCTATGTAAACTAGAATAAAACATTACTCCCTCCAGGCATTCTCACAAGTCTGCCTTAATAAACAAGTAGCCATGAAGGGTGAAAGATTATAGGGCTGGAATAGTTTCAATACTTCAATTATGTAAACAGGATAGTAGAGCTACTTTAACTAGACACAATAAATCACTGAACTTTTCATAAAAACCTTTGTTTTAATATTATATTAGAAACATTCACCATAAATCCTGGCAAAGAGAAACACTTATATATGCTTTAAACAAATCATTATAAGGTCTGTAAGACTTGAATTTCTCCCTGTTGCTTTTGAATTGTCAATTAAAAATGATATCCGAACAACACATTAGTCTGAAGGCCGAAGGGAGTAAATCTATGTTACTTCAATCATAGAATTTTGTGAAAAATAAAAATAAAGTCATATGACATACACTGTATGTCATATGACTTTATTTTTATTTTTCACAAATCCCTCACACACTTATGGCCCTTTAAATTTCTACTTACTGTATGTCATACAGTAAGTAGAAATTTAAAGGGCCATAAGTGTGTGAGGGATTGTAAGGAACACGAGAACAGTTACTATAAGGGAGTGGAAAGATATGAATCAAGTTGTGAGAACCTTTAGTATCTATTACACTATTTACTGATCTATTGTGATTTTTTTTTATAGATAATAAATGTAAAAAGAGACACCAAATTTGTTAATATTGGGGGAAATTAACTCACTGTTCTGTTCTCTGTTCTTTATCATTACCGTATTAAATATGTTAAAGGTAGGTTCTGTGTTTACACCTTGGAGCTTTCTCTCTCCGGATCTTTTCCTAAAAAGAAATCACTCGGGACAAACTCTTTGAATAACACTTCATAATATATGTATTGAATAACCAGGAGACATGACAACAGATTTTTATAGAAATTGTAATCTTACTCAGATCAGAGAAGTTGCTCAGGGTGACAGAAGATAGCTTAGCAGATGAAGAGACAGTCATGGCTCCAGCCTTATCAAAATATTATACATTGTTCTTAGCTGAAGGACACCACTCATTCCATTCCCAAATCTTTGCCACATACAAAATTATAACTGTATACAGCCGGATCTAGGAACTCACCAAATTAGATATACTACTGGGGAAAACTTCAGTTCTGACATGCAACAGGCACCTAAAATTAAGTTGTTATAACTCACACATAATCAATGATAATTATCCTAACAAGTGATCATGAACTACTTTCACAGTCCAGTAGGACTTCAATAAATAAAGTTATCTTGTGTCTCATTTTACTGAAGGGAAAATCATTTGGGAGCATAACAGGTTAATTGCAAAAAGTAAGATGATCTAACTAATTGATAAAAATGTACTACCTTTTTGCTTAATGTTGCACTCCTCTAAACTCCCTATATTTATCTTGTTTTATGCCTGTCTTTCCCTGCCATGTTTATTTATCTATTTTTTGATTGGTTGATTCCTGTTTTTTTTACCTATTTTTCTTGAACTATCAAACTAAAAAAGATATAACATTTTTTTTTTTATGTCATGCTTTTCTTATCTACAGAATTAACCCAGAACTAATTATTGTATTGTTTTTTGTTTTTTTTTTTTAAGTTTGACTTGTTCAAATGTTAATGTATGCCTTATTATAGCTATTGCAATTGTAAGGTACCTAAATATTGTATTCTGTACTGCAAAATGGTTGAAAACTAAAGTCCAACTTAGAAACCAAATAAGGTCACATAGTTCACATTTAACTTAATACCAAGAGTAAAACACAATAATAATTTGTGTTATAACTGTAAGAATTCCATTCTCACCTAGTTTAACAAGCACATATTTGCTGTTAAATTTTGCTCACAAGATCTAGTAAAGATAAATACTTGTTTCAAGTTATTTGAACATAAATTTGTCATTCAATTTGCACAAATATGACACTAAATTTGCTTCAAAGACATTTTTTTAAACTGGTTAACTAAGAAAAAGAAGACATTGGCTGTCTCTGAACATATGCGCTATAAACTAAATCCCTCAATCATAATACGGAGCAGGGGATATATAGAGGACTTTATAGTGAACACAGTTAACTGACCGTTCAGACAGTTGATCACTAGTTTTCGCTCCCCATTGGTCTCTTAACTCTGCCTCCTCGCACAGTGCCTGCCCCATTTTTGTTATTTTTTGCCACCACAACAAATTCCATTTTTTTTTTTTTTCGAGAGCTCTCGCAAAGCAGTCTGGGATATATGCACTTGTCTAGTGACCAGTCACACAATTCTATGATCCAAAACTTAACACACACTGCCAATCTCATATTTATAAATTGGAAATAAAAATAAAAGATATCATTTTTAAATGGTCAGAGTTAGTTTTATAACAGTGTTTGCAACTTCAGTGTCCAGCTTCTAGACATTTTGTTGAGCAGAGGTCGGTTATATCTAAAAGAGAACTCCTAGCGGGAGGACTGAGCAATCATTTGTGTGTGTGTGTTTGTGGGGGGGGGGGTGACCTGTGGTTTATGTTTTGATTTTAATTCTTTTAGACAGCTGACATTACCTGGTGAGCCGATTCATTGTGTGCCTGATACAGTTGTTCAGTGACATTGCTTCAAGGTTTTCAAATATAGACCTGATATATACAAAAAAACACATTCAGTGGTCTATCTCAAAGAAACTCATGAATTAAATATATAATAAAAGTATGTTTAATCCTTACCCAGCACACGAAAATAGTTTCTATCTGAACTGATATTTCTTGAGCATTTGAAACAAAGGCTAAACAACATGTGACAGCTCGGCGTAAAAGTTCAGCCGGTGCATCTTGTATTGGAGTTGCTGCAGGTAGAGAGGGTAAATTGTTTAGAGCTTGGATGAAACCAGCAGGAGTCAGTTGTGTGTAGTGGCAGATAAATTAGCAGCCAAAACAGGCAAAATGGAGGCAAAGTCAGAAAAACATGATGTAGGGGGTAGATTAAAACAACCGAAGACAGGTCAGCTTTAGCTAGTGTACCACAATAGAAATGTTATTGACCTTTCCTTTACTGCCCCTGACAGCCAAACTGGGTAATTACGCATACAGATACAGGCCTCTTCAGGTCTTATACTGCCTTTGTATTTTTTGTGAATTCAGTACTCTAAAAAAGCAAAATATCAAACAGTTTCTTTGTTTGCACACAGGTTATATTTATCAAACTTTTGCTGTTAGTTTATAATGTATTAAGGTCCTCCATTATATTGTATTAAGCCTTCTAAGATCAGCTTTAGGGATATTAACAAAAATGCATTTGATTCTAAAGAAATGTAAGTTATTTTTGTTGCATTTTTTGTAAATCAGAAGAAAGACACATTCACTGCATTGCCACCTCTACCCATTTGGGTGTCGCCAGTATGCTATCACACCACTTATATTGATTACACTCATCTTAAGGAAGACTAAACAATGTCTGAGTCCTCTCATGGCCAAAAAACAAATTTTTTCAACAGTAAAAAGATTGAAAAAGAATAGTTGCTGTCATTCTGCAGACTGGGTGCTAAAAGAGCCACTTCATTTTAGCCATGAGCTGATATAACACTGCCTCCTGAAATCAGCTTTGTCGGATCAGAGACGAAGGATGTGTTGTTAATCAAACGAGTAAAATGTGAGCATCTTTGATTGAGTAAAATCCACTTCAGATGGAGTTGATCACAGTACCTGGTTTTGATGCTTGCACCATTTTACTTACGACAATTGGTGATTGGAAAAGACAAAGAACTTCTGGAATTTTTAGCTTAAACAGAGCTACACATATCTTTACTTCTACTGTATGTTGCTGGAGGAAATTCCACTAAAACAGCATGGTGGGATTTGAAGCGATTGACATTCGATTTAAACTGGTAGCAGGCACTGGTATCCGTATTCCTGGTTTTTTTGTGTTAACAATTTTGAGTTGGCGGGTGTGAATTTTGGAGTTGTTGTTGCACTATTGCTAAGGAAGCAAGTTAAACATTTATTCCCTTCAGATAGAGTTAATCACAACATCAAGCTTGGATTTGCATGCATTTTGCCATAATGCCAATATAAAAATGTATGAAGTACAAATTAAAGCTATTGTTGTGAGCTATTAGGACTATGGAAATGTGTAACTTCAAATAGTCTATGTTAATCATCTGTTAATCGGCTTGCAGGTGACTTCCGACTTGTATTTTGGGTCAAAGTGGCTCAGAAGATATGGATTTTGTCATGGTTTTGGTTATGTTGTGCTTTACTTTGCTCCTCGTTTTCTAGTTTTATTGGTTTAATTCCTATTTTGTTGTACTTTCTAGATTTATGTTAGTTCTCAGGTTTTTCTGTTTTTCTCTGTTGCCCTCTTGTGTGTGTTCCCTTCCCACTTGGCTCCCTCGTTGTCTCCTCACACCTGCTCCTTGTCAGCTCGTTAGCCCTGCCATTGTCTCAGTCAGCTACATATACTCTCCCTCTGCAGTCACTCCTTGTTGGTTCCTTGTTGCTGGTCCTGTTGTCGCCGTTGTCCTCTCACCTCGTCTCTCCCTGACTCCTTGTGCGTGTTTTCCCTTGATGTCTCCATGGTTCTGGTCTGTTACATTTTTTGTTGGATTTTTTCGATTCCTGCCTTTGTTAACTATTTTCATCATTAAAAACTACAAGAATTCACCTCAGCCTCTCTGCCTCTGCATTTGGGTCCTTTAAACCACAACCAAAACGTGACAGATTTGTTCTGTAACCTGTGGATTGCCAGTGTGAGACCCAGTGTCATCTGTTAAAGTTTTTGTGTTCTTGGGCTATTTGGTTTCCCTGCATTTGATGTTATATAGTTAAAAATGTTTCATGTAGTAATTTAATAGGACATAAAATAACACCTAACACTTACAGAAACTGGGGAAAAAACAAATATTAAGTCACAAGTGCAAGATTGTGGTGTCATGGAACCACAGAGGTTTGAAATATTCAACACTTATTAAAAATCCAGTGTTAACAATTTTCAAATGGTGCTTTTATCTCAGAATCTGTGGGAATTTATAACATTTGATTTTATATAATCTTTGAGAATTTTATATAAAAATGTATAGGCTGTTCTTATCTTATATAGACAATTATTAAACCGATTTACAACAGTTCTGTCTTTTTTTGATTGTGTAAGCTTTCTATTTATATTACAGATAGTTGTTCACCTGAAAAATATGTAACTGAGCAACAAAAAGCACAGCCGTCTAACAATTGTAGCACTATTTAAAGTGTAAAAGGACCAGATGGAAGAAAATCAGAAGACTAGAATTCGTCTACTGGAGCCGTTGTCAGTAATCAATAAAACACAAAACTGCTTTCAATACCATGTATTAGACAAATTTAAAGTAAACAATACAAGAAAACAAACATAGAACCCAAAATAAATACAAAAACAAATATATACACAGTACTGTGGCAATCCTTCTTTTGTTTGTGCACAACTGGTCTTAAATTCCCCGCTGATCAGTCCAGAGTCTGACCCGACACACATTCAGAAATCCACGGTTGGATTATCCAGATATTTAAGTTGAAGAATGTCCCAGCGCAAGTTGTTTCAGATGAAGAAGTGAATAATGGAGTGTATGCCTGAGTGGTGAGATGGAGGGGGGAAATGATACAGACCAGTCCACTGTGGAGTGTTTCTTAAGGCTTTCCTGGCTCCAGCCAGTTTTCAGAAGCTCGCCATCTTTTTCCCTAAAAAGGGATCACCTGGCCTGTATTAAAATAAACAGGACCAGTAAATTTCCAGCCGGCTAGTTAACTAGACTTTTCCAGTTTCACACAGAAATAAATGCAAAATCTAATCTATCAGACCAAATAAAGAACATTTATCTCATCATCTTAAAGTTAGATTACAACAATTGATCACACTTAGCATTTGCTGCCACCAAAATGCTAAAACAACAACATTGTGCTCTCTATTCACCAATTCCAATAATGGATGAGAGTATGGCAGCTCCAAGGCTCCAAACTCACCGGATTTCTCGGATCT
>NW_015150689.1:891435-894423 GCF_000732505.1 Cyprinodon variegatus
TATATATATATATTTTTTTTTTTTTTTTTTTTTTTTTTATATAAATTTATATTATGTCAAATTACAACACATGCCATCTCATGGCACCTCACAGAGACAAATCATGCATGCATGCAGTGACAGTTGAGAGGAACAACTCCCTTTTACCAGAAGAAAACCATCCATCAAATCCAGAATAGAATTTAAAATCCTCCTCACATATAAAGCTTTAAATGGAAAAGCTCCATCTTATGTCAGAGATATGATTGTTCCTTATGTTCCTTACAGAACAATTTGCTGTCGATCTGCAGGTTTACTAGTGGTTCCTAGAATTTCTACAAGTAGAATGGGATCTTTTAGTTATCAGGCTCCTCTCCTGTGGAGCCAACTACCAGTTTCAGTCTGTGAGCAGACACTCTGTCTACATTTAAGACTAGGCTTAAAACTTTCCTTTTCGACAAAGCTTATAGTTAGAGTGGCTCAGGTTATCCTGAGCTATCTCTATAGTTATGCTGCTATACTGTAGGCTTAGACTTTCTGGAGGACATAGGGACCCCTATTTCATCATTCTGCTTCATTCTATCTCTACTCTCCCAATCTGCAGAATCTTTTAGTTCAATCTCTAACGTTATGCTCTCTCTGCTTTTTCTTATAGTAGCTTTGCCTCGTCTGTTCCTGTTTGGCTGTGACTCCATCCTGGAGAGAAATATCAGCCGTGCTGCTGTCATCAACATCTTTGTTTATAGTTGTTGAGATTGGCCTGTTTTTCAGTGTAGTCCTGTTTCTCTGACTCTGACTGGCTCTGACCTCATCAGCCTGGCTGTGTGATTCCTGGATGGGGCCGCGTTGTACAGTTCCCTTTTGTATCTCTGCTTCTGTCTCCTTGAACCCCAGTTGGCATCAGCAGATGGCTGCTCAAACTGCTCACACTGTGGACATATGCTGGACATTGTTCATTATAGACAATTCGCGTTTGCAGTTTGAAGACCACCTGCTTGCTTTTGATGATTTCCTTTGGCGTCAGCAGAATTGTGACGAATAGCTAACCAATGAGTATGACTATATGATTCATCCGATTACACTAGCTTTCACCAGATGTGGATGGCGCCAATGGTCTGCATCTGCATGTCTTTGCCTATTGGCCAACACTCTGACAAATGAGCGCAACTGACTGTGATGTAGTAAGCGCAACAGAAAGCTGGTGGGGAATTGTAAACAAACAGCCTGTCGGCAAAACGGCGAATACGTCCTTCTTTAAAATGAATGAGCACAGAGCCTCTTACTGCTCATGTTTCAGTGAAATCCCCAAGTCTAATCCTTCCAAAACTAATTCCAAAGCTGAGTCTAACGAGAACTGTTCAATAGTTGTTGCCATCTTCCTTGTTGTGCTTTCTCCAGCGTCACACAGCTTTGTTGTCACGCCCTCAGAACCCCGCCCACTTTGCATCCAGAAAATCATCTCTGCAAGGCTAGACCACTCGCAAGCAAAAATGATTTTGGCCACTGGCGGGTGGGGCTAGTTTACTAGGCTATTTAATTAGCCAAATTACAGGAACATTCAGGTCATACTGAAAAGATCTGTATTAATAATTATTTCTTATATTTCTCATGCAGTAGCAGATATTTCCCAGGATGAGCTCAGATGCTTTTAGCTCGGATGCTTTAACTCGACGTGTTGCTTTGAATTTTCCTGTGGACATGGCTAACTTATGGACTAGTTTGTCCCGGTGGGCAGAGTTTGCACAAAAACTTGATTTCTTTCTATCCAATTTATTCTTTGCTAGTTAATAAAACTCTGCCAAGTGCTCTGCAAAACCGCCACCAGAAATACTAGTAGATGAGTATGAATCGCATAGAAAAAGTGCTGTAAAACCTGATGCTATCCAATGAAAAGTGTTGTTATCAAACGCAAATATGAGCTGTGTGTGTTGCTCATTACTCTCAGAGTGAATCCATTCAGTTCACCATTCACTAAAAATATGAACATATTCATTAAAGGTTTTACTGTTCTTGCACAATATTTATCACTTCGTTACCCTTNGCCATCAATCATCTCCAGTTTTGTAAATTCTCTAAGGAGAAGATGAAGTTCTGGAAGTTCACTCCTGACTGTTGGGGGAATTTTTTCACCTGACTCCAACTGATGGATAACTTCCCTCACAGTAGGATCAGCTCTCTGATGATCTTTTAGGTCAGAATGAGACATTGCAGGAACAACAGGAAGTCCATGTGCCTCTTCAGAGTAATCCACAGGAATTACATCTGCCCTGACAGAGAGTGATTCAACCAAAAGACTTTCAACTTGGGTCCGAACCAGACGACTTTGGCAGATTGCATCCATCACTACAGATGACATCTCATTGTTGCTGTTGTCTAAAAGATGTTGTTGAGCAAACTGAGAGATGAGTTCCTGATCTTTATGTGCAACCTCATCTATGACAGGATTTTCACAGGGACGACGAGAGAGTGCATCAGCATCCTGGTTGTGTTTCCCTGCTCGATACTGCAACTTAAAGGAGAAAGTAGAAAGTGCAGCCAGCCAACGATGACTGGTAGCATCCAGCTTAGCTGAGGTTAGGATGTAAGTAAGTGGATTATTATCAGTAACAACTGTAAAATTTGCTCCATACAAATAATCTTGAAACTTTTCTGTTACACTCCACTTCAGTGCTAAGAATTCAAGTTTATGAGCTGGATAACGACTTTCGCTGGCTGACAACCCTCGACTAGCATAAGCTATTACCCTGAGCTTCCCCTCATGTTCCTGGTATAGGGCAGCACCCAGTCCAGTGGTGCTGGCATCTGTGTGAAGGATGTAAGGTAGTGCAGGATCAGCATACCCCAGGACTGGTGCAGTAGTAAGTTTGTCGATCAGGGTATCAAAAGCCAGCTGACACTCAGGAGTCCACCTGGAACCAAAAGGTTGCTTTGGATCAAACTGTGGGCACTTAGAAGATTGTACTCTTGAGGGTTTATTAGTTGGGGGGTACCCACGGGTCAAATTGTTAA
>NW_015150689.1:899817-903803 GCF_000732505.1 Cyprinodon variegatus
TATGTATGCCCAAATCACAGCATGTGTGTTATGATTCAAAAGTATTTACTTATTCTCTATATGGTTATAATATTCTATTATACACTCTATAATACTGGGTTTTAAATGTTAATTTCCACTGTATGATTTTCCTTGATTTAGCAATGTGAGTCGAACATTTGGGTGCCCTAATAGTTCGAGAGGAGCGCGAGGGCACGTCCACGCTTTTCCTCAGACATGGCATCAAAGGAATACAGTGTAAATTACTTCTCTGCATAGTAATGTAATGCAATTAGTCTGCTGGAGTGCATTTCTTCTCTTGGGGGATAAAGCAGGACAAGCTTATTTTAGCCGCCAGCCAGCCTGGTTAAATATTGATGCCCTCAGAGTTTTCTCAGATCATTGTTTAAAATAAATGTGATGTTGCCACAGTTGTGTTTTACGAACTATCGAGAGCTTTGTAAATAGTCAGTCCCTGGTGCGCTGGCTAACATGTGATTGGTGTCAGCCACTTTAATCACTTATAATATAATTTTGTGCACTTGTTAGTCAGAGAGTCTGTCTCCGCCAACAAGTAAAACTCATCTAGCTACCCTAACTACTTATAAATATTTAAGCCCTTTTGTGAAAGATATATTTTAGACTTCTTAGTGCTATGACCTACCTTAAGACAAAAGTAAGGTCTTAAATTCACCTTTTATTGTTACAGGAATATCATAACTGAAGGAATATATGCTGATAGAAAGTATACGATATTTGATATATTAGATACAATACTTGGAGAAGAAAACGGGCCTGCACAATCCAGTTCCGATTTTAAACCCTAATTACCGTGATTGCAGTTTTACTTAGAGGACATTATATTTCCATGACATTTATCCAACATATCTTGTCTTAACAGATGAAACATTCTATGTTTCTACTTCACAATTTTATCCCGCAAAAAAGATACATATCCAGTCACATATTTTGGGTCCATCCATACTTTCTTTTACTTAGCAGCTCAAAGTGTAACAGCTATACTTATTATTACATTTCTTTCTTTAGTTTCAGTGGCATAGAGCTAATGGCATTTCACCACCATAGCATACAAATTTGCACTGGTTAAGCTGGAGTGCTGTAATCATAAACAAAATAGTTGGTACCCCTTGTTTAATAAAAGTAAAATCTAACAAAAGGAAAAAAAAAACAATGAAAATGATCAAATCAAAGTCACATATTGATTTTCATTCATGCTTGAAGATAATGATTTCATAAAAATGAACAAATGAAACATTGATAGATAATAGCACCCCTAGAAAAGACAGAAAATAATGTGACTAACAATGACATGTAAACTCAAAGTGTTTGAACCACTGATCTCTATTTATTCACTGGATTGCTGATTGCCCGTTGGTAGTACAGGATTGAAGTGAAGCTACTGGCCACCATATTGGTCCTCCGTATTTGGACCGGTCACAGTGTAAACAATACGTGTGCTACAGTATCAAACAATGATGATGTTCACATTTTCAAGGGGAACCCCGCAGTGTGAGAAGGGGGCAGGCGGAAAACAAAAAAAGAAATGGGGGCTGGCAGCCGGCACCACCATAGGAAGGAGAGCAGCAGTGCAGCCCGGGACAAAACACCATCTGAGGTCCACTTCCAAGAGGGACAACCCCTGCTCAAAGGCACCAGCCCCAGCCCCTCCACAGCATCCCCCCAGAAGCCGTACACCCGCCCCCACATCCATATAGTCCTCTAATACACATGGCTGCAGGCAATCACAATCAAGGCAGTCCACCCCTCTAGGCTGAGTGGAGCACGCCAGCCACCCGAGCCCAGGTGCCAGACACTCCCCTGTGTCCCCACAGCGAAGTGCAGACATAGGCTGCTGGCAGGGTCAAGGCAGGCAGCAAGACAGACCCACACCACAGGCTGAGATGCTTCCGGGCACGGTGATTGTAATCCACCTGATGTGCAGCCACGCCAGCCTGTCGGTCCCCTGCAAGGACAAGCCAGACCCCCACACCCTATACCAGCAACAGGCATCATCAATCCCAGCAGACAGACAAGATATCAAAGCCATTGGATGGGCTTTTGAGTGACAATGAAAAATTGGCTGTACATTGTTTCCAGCTGCAGTGCTAAAAGTATCACTCATACCCCCAAAAAATAATGAAAGACATTGTTCTAAAGAACCTCCTTTGTTTACTTGCATTTAGTTCCATATAGCACATATTCTTCAATGGTCCAAAATGAGAAAAGAAAAAAATGTTGGCACAGCTCTTTTTGTTCACAACCATTACTGTATGAATAAAGATTGCAGACACTAAAGGATGAGATCATTAGCTGAAATAATAGGGCTCTGCTGTTATCTTAAATTTGAGTAACACATTTCAAAATGATGACCTGCAAAAAAAAAAAGAAACTGTTTAAAATCTAATTCTGCCCTCAGAACACGGTCATCATAAATTCTGTTCATACATGAACTAAAATTAACTCTTCCATTACAGCATATAATTCAACATGTAGATAAGGGATGAATGATGAAACTTATGACACTCAATTTTCTATTCTACATTGGGGGAATGGCAAGGTGGGTCATGCATACTGCAGGATCTGATGTATCAATGGGAGATTGTGTTCTGCCATCTCTCTCAGCGCGTTGAGGAAAATCTGTGGAAGGAACAGCTTAGCAGCTTCTCCTTGTGAACAGTGTGATGGTAGAAGTCATAAAAAATAAAAAAAAGATATAAAAGCAACAACGTTACTCTCTGACGAAGACAGCTTAGCTGAATAAATAAAAAGCTGAGAAAGCTATTCAGTCATACATGAGGGTGTGTGTTGACGAGTTATTCCTGTTTCCTTTTTTACAGATACAAAGAATCTACAGTTTTAACCCCTTGACCCCAGAATATATTTACATGTATATAAAATTGTGTTTATTTTTTACTTTAACAAGCTGCAAAAATAAGTTGAGATTGGTACTTTGTCTATTTCACAAAAATAAATAGAAGTTTACAGTAAGTATGTAGCAAATTTTCCAACAACAGGCAGCAATTACCAGAAGATTCACACAGTAATAACACTGTGATTATGGATTTTCCTCATGAAAAATATGTAAAATGTCAAATCTGTTATGTTGTAACAACTGACTTTTACTGAAAAAATAACATTCGCCATGGTGCAAATAAAATAAAAAATAAAAATAAAATACTGCTATAACAGTCAAAACTGACATAGATACAGTACAACTCATTAATATTACTGCAATCAACTTATTTTAACAGCAGAACATAAACAAACAGCTATTGGATTGTAGCAACTTTTTTTACATAATAATTAACATTCAACATATTACAAATTCAGGAAAAGCAGGTAAAATAGTCAATAATGACATACAAGGAACTCTGTAACAAAATTACTTTTTATACCTAAAAAAATGTCCGGGTGAATTTCAAAACCGTCCAGGATTTTGGCCGACTACAGTGCAGCAGCCCGAGCCGTGAGCTCTGGGGCTGGTCTGCTGCAGGGAGCCAGAGGG
Organism: Cyprinodon variegatus; assembly: GCF_000732505.1. Lineage (NCBI taxonomy): Eukaryota > Metazoa > Chordata > Actinopteri > Cyprinodontiformes > Cyprinodontidae > Cyprinodon > Cyprinodon variegatus. The sequence goes on from NW_015150689.1 coordinate 903,323, forward strand.
GGCCGGAGTGACCGTAATTTGTTGTGTGTGACATTTTTTCACCCCATTATATTTATTTTACCTTAAAAATTATTTTCCCCTTTCAGATCTTTGTGCCCCTACAGTGGTCATTCTTTGGCTATATAGGAACATTTTGAAAAACATTTTTTGTTGTTTCACATTTTTCAATGGTATGTTTACATTTGAAAACGAAATCCCAAAGATAGATATTTTTCTTCTTACCTCAGATTAGAGACAATTGGAGAAAACAATCAAAGAACCAACACTTGGTTGATACAGATGCAACAGACCAGAGATGGGGACTCGAGTTTGTGACTCGTACTCGAGTCGCACTTAAGTCGCATATTTAATGACTTCAGACTCAACTTAGACTTGCATTTGAAGGACTTCAGACTCGACTGAGACTCGTGATTTCCAACTTGTGAACAATATTTTAATTCCAGTGTAAAAACACTTATTCAAGTGTTTTTTGTTTTACTAA
>NW_015150689.1:905798-910914 GCF_000732505.1 Cyprinodon variegatus
TGTCTTTCGGTTGTGCTGTTCTTTTTACATCTTGTTACAGGTGATGAAGCAGACTGAAAATGTTTTGTCATTATCTCCTCTCTATCTCTTCTTTCTTTCATCTTTTCTCTTTTTTTTCTTTTTTTTCTTTTCTTCTTCTGTTTTTCTGCTCTATTTACATTGCAGTGTCCATATAAACTGTAAAACTCCCTGCATAATTATAATAAAGCAATTTATATGCATGAAACAGGTGGAGCAATATGGCAATGGCCATACTGCTACACTTGTGAAAGTAAAATCTGTTGGGCTCTTTTTGGCATCAAGACAATTATTCTTATTGCCACATTGCCAGACAGGACACTGTAATAAGAAAAAAAAAAAAAAGAAAGTTTGTACAGGCTCTCATATGTGTTTTTACAACTGTCCAAACAAATGTTTGGACACTTAATTAGTGTCCAATTAGTATGAAAAAATTATGGATAGAAAATCCAGATTTCTTTTTCCAATTCTACAAAATAAAAAGAAACGGCACTTGAGTCAACACTAAAACATTATTATATATGGATGGTGCTACTGTGGTTTTGATTCAGCTCTTCTGTCCTATCTGTCCTTGTTCCTCTCTGTGCTGCACTTAATCAGTACTATTGTTCCCACCTGTTCCTCCTGGTCTGCATCCTAATTACATCTCATCCATCACACCTGTAATCCTGTCTATTTATTCTGCTCTCTGCTGCCAATGAGTTGCCAGAAAAATGAAACCCTTAAAAGATGTACCTTACATTTTTATAGTAGACTTGAGATCAGTGATTGCTAGTGCAGTTCTTGTACCTCTGTCAGATGCCACATGTTGGAAACTGATCCATGCCATCCTTTTCCAAATCAAGAGTAACAATACAGCTTGGTCTTGTTGTTGGGGTCTCTTGTGGAAACCATGGTGGTTTGTCACACTTTCATTTTGACCATTCTTGCGTAAGAGAAGTGCCTGAAAATGAAAGCTTGAAATCTTCACAGAATCATAGGTTTCTTTTTTAGTTGTTGCTTTAGCTGGTCTCTTCGTAGAGGTCCCAAGCATTGATGACTGATTCTGCTATTGAATAATAATGTGTAAGCTTAATCAGTCCAATCCTCATCATCATCTTTCTATTTACCTTATCCTATGTTCTACGTCGTTTAAATTGCCATCTGATATCATCTTCACTATATTTCCAAGGTACTTTCTCTTTCTCTCCCCTAATCTTTTTGACATCTTAAAATAAACCTAAATAAATGGCAAACACACCATAAAGATTATGGTACTAGAGAACCCTAAATTAATTTTTTATGGTAATTATTTATTTAACAAAATAGTGGGTCGCTGAATTGTGGCAGGCATGACATAAATTACTTGCAAGAAATGGTCCATGACTGTTCGGTTGTAGAGTACCTTTTACACCTGCAGTACCAAATATAAAACACACTCTTTTACTCGATTTAGCAGTAAAATAAAGAATAAATTCTTAGGTAAATGTGTATTGTTTCAAAACATAAGCTACAACATTAATTTAAAAGTTGTAGGGATAACATCATTAAAATTTGCAAAAGCTTTCCCGCAAAAAATGTGTGACTGATCTTATGGGAACAGACATTTTTGAAAAGGGTAAAAAATGCTTTTTGACTGCCTGCAATACACTGATAATCCAGAAGAGGGTGGAATACACGTCTCAAATTGTATACGACAGGTTTTTAGGGTAAAGGTTGATCACATTGAAAAAAGGAGGACATGGAAACGTATGTAGCAAATAGGGTACAAATGGCAATAAACAGTGAAATGTTTCCGTCACAAAAAAAATTACCTTTAGTGGAAAAAATGTTAAGCAAATAGTGTGACTGCTATTTGCAACAAAAAACATGATAAGAGGACATAATTACCCTAAACTAACTCTAAAAGTTGTGATAAAACTTAATCCACATTTTACCTATCACACTTTGAAGCAAATAATAATCCAAACACATACAGAGAGGCATTTAAAATTAAGTGTCTTGGCCAAGAAAACAAGGACAGGTAACAGGGGAGGAAACTGTATTTAACCCAAGGTGACTACTATTTTCATTAACCACATCCTCCTTTGGAAATACTCTTTGCCCCAGGATAATGCAGCGATTATTATATTGCATTGAAGGAAACAAAACCGAACCTGAAGGAAGAGGAAAATAATAGAAAGTTAATGCCACTGGTTTGACAGATAGCTTGAGCAGGAAGTACATGTCCAGATTAAATGGGTGATCTCAGATGTTATGTGTATGCATAACGTATATGAGAAATGCTTTCTTTTGAAGCAGGTTGGACTTTTTATGAGACCTCTTCCAGTAAAAATCTCTCAGATATCTCCACCATTTTTAGCTTTGATAATTTGTTTCAGCTGTGACTGTTTCGACTTGGTTTCTGAGCCAAAGTAATGGGTGTTTGAGATGCAATCTCTTTTTATTTTTACGTTTTTTTTTTTTCCTTATGTTGCTCACCATTGAAGTGACTTTTCCTTTAAAGCTCTGATGCTCAAAGAGTAATACCTGTTTACACTGGAATGTTTTATTTTCATTTTCAGGAATTGCTATATAAGGGAAGAGCACCATGTAATTAACAAGCACTGTGGAGTGCTTCGGACGGATGAAAAGACAGCAGCGGGCTTATAAAGCAGGCCACACCGAAGAGAATGCCGAACTTCACCACCTGGGCCAACCAACGACTGTAGATGAATGGGGAGGTTCGGAAATTGATACAGCACGGACCTCAGCTTTCTAGTCTGGTGATAGAGAGGCTCTGAACCGTGCTTTGAACCCGATAACATACCTGGGCTGGTGTTCAAGGAGTGTGCAGGTCAGCTGGCTGGTGTCCTCACAGACATTTTTATCACCTCAATGGACCAATCCATAGTGCCAGCATGCTTTAAGTCTGCCACCATCCCAAAGAAGCCTCAGGTTACCTCATTTAAGGCATTCCCAAACTCGGTCCTCAAGGCCCCCTGTCCTGCAGGTTTTAGAGGTTTCTCTGCTTCAGCACAGCTATGATTGCAGTATACCAAAAGCCTGTTAATCAGCTTTCAATTAAAATCAGCTGTGCTGGAGCAAGGAAACCTCTAAAACCTGCAGGACAGGGGGCCTTGAGGACTGAGTTTGGGGATGCCTGCCTCATTTAATGTTGTTTTCGTCAACAATTATGACGAAATAATTTCGTTGACGCCCCTTTTTTTCATGACAATAATGACAACTGACGAGCTAAACATGGATCTTTGATGACTAAAAGATCACTAGTCATAGGTTTGAGTTTAAGTCAATGGGACGAGACTAAATAACAATTAGGGGGTCATCAGTCAAACATTAAAAATGCATTATTTTTCTGTAATGTGCTAAGCAGTATCAGCGGTACTGCTGCGTCTTGTTTGATCCTGCTGACCACCTGTGTCGCAGTGTTGCACATGCTGCATGAGCACAGATGGATCATGGCAGCAGTTGCAAGGTCTGAGAAAATAACCCAGAATCGTCAGGCTCAACTCTGCTCTGATCTTCCCTCTGTGCCTGTGCAGAAATGTGTCTCTTCCCGCACGGAGCTTCAAGTCTGCGCTTCACGCTCCACTCTGATGGTTCTCAGCAGTATGACTCTTCCTGCTCTCGCTACTTAATAAACTATGTGGCTGATCATCTTCTGCCAAGCATAATAAAATCCTTTTGTCTAACTATCAAGATTTTATTTCCTCTAGCTCACAAGAGGTGATACTAAACATGATTTAATTTCTACAAAAAGGAATCTCTAAATTATATCAAAATAAAATATTTCATTGAATTCTATTTTTGGAAAAAGGGCCAGATTAAAAAGTACATATATCATTGATAATTTCTTTATCATTGTTCTTGTTTCTATCTATTTAAATATGATGTAAATGTTTCCTTGTATTGTCATTAACATTTTCTCTGTTTCCTTTAAATATTTCAACATTTTAGTTAGCATATTCATTCAATTGAAGTCTGGATTGCCATGGCATTACAAGGCAATTATTTAGGTTATCTCTGTATTTATTTTATACTTAACCCTTATGAATTAAAATCTCATATGACACCTGATCAGTGGTAACTATGGGGCAAATTGAAGAAATAAAGCCAAAATTGCCAAAGTAGAAAGAAGAATGCTTTTCTATTTGCTTTTATTTTTTTTATTTTTATTTTTTTGCAATAATCTGAGTGTAATGCATAATTTATAGAAAGAGTTTGCTTTACAATGGAAACTTTGTATGTCTAAAACCATTCCTTTATTTTAGATTTTGTCAGCTTGTCTGTTTTACTAACCAATATGATGTGTTGAACTAGATCTTCTATTTTCACAAATTTTGTGAGACGCTTTTTTATAAAGTAGAGATTTATTTTATAAAAAAAAAACTTTATTCGAATTCTGTAAATCAAAGTTTCCTGCCCAACAGCAATGATGAACAGCACGGCAGCATTCTATACCCAGCTATTGTAGTATCTAGGCAAGAGGTCTCAGTCTGGTAAATAATCTGCTTGTTATTCGAAATTGTAAAGGTTAACTTTTATTTGTAACATAAAACTGACTAAAAGTAGACTAAAACCCTTTTGAGTTTTACCTGACTAAAACGGACTAAAACTATCACATACTGTGAGGACTAAAATGCGACTAAGTCTGATAATTTTCATCCTGAAGCCTAAGACTAAACTAAATCTAAGATGGCTGTCAAAAACAACACTGTCAGACTGACTCCCTTCATGATGAAGTGCTTTGAAAGGCTGGTTAAAGAACACATCATCTCCAGTATCTCCCCAACATTCGACCCGTTCCAGTTTACCTACCAATTGAACCACTCCACTGAGGATGCTATCTCCCGTGCTCTTCACCTGAGCCTAGCACACCTGGCGGAGAAATCCTCCCGCATGTGGATGCTGTTCCTGGACTTCAGTTCAGCTTTCAACACTATCATCCCACAGCATCTGATAGAAAAACTGGAACAGCTGGGCTTCAATGCACCCCTCTGCAACTAGCGGCTAGACTTCCTCACAAACGGACCTCAGTGAGTCAGACAGAACACCTCTGATGTCATCACCCTAAGCACAGGCTCCCCTCAGGGCTGTGTCCTGAGCCCCCTGCTGCTCA
>NW_015150689.1:911375-912700 GCF_000732505.1 Cyprinodon variegatus
TCAGTGACTGGATATGGAGCTTAACACGACTTGGAGCAAAGTCAATGACCTGATTCAAAGTTCAGTCCGTTTGCAGGGCAAAAACTCGAAATCCTCAGGGTAGAAACTGGTCACTATCAGGGAAACAGGCAGACTACAGATTGCTGGGGAACGTATCTCAAAAACACAAGAATAACCTGGCGCTGATGGGAGGCAAACACACAACTTAAATAGTAGAGGAACCAGGTGGAAATGATCGGCAATAATCAGGCAGAACCAATTAGACAGGAAAGCAAGGAGCAAAGGAAAAAACCAAACCATCAGCGCCGAGATCATGACAACAACAGCACAGTGGTCAGCCTCATTAGAGACAACAACAACCAGGACTACAAGGAGGAGGTGTAGCAGCAGGTGGACTGGTACAGAGATAACAGCTTGATCTTGAACTTTCTTGAAGGAGATCTTAGAGATCAACTTCAGGATGAATTGGCCTTACCGTGCTCCACTGGTCATCAACAGCTCAGTTGTACAGGTGGTCAACAGCACCAAATGCCTGGAGGTGCACATCACAGACAACCTCATCTGGACTGTAAACACCACCTCACTGAGCAAAAGGGCGCAGAAGCTCATACTTCTTGCGGAGGATAAGGAGAGCCTACCTGCCCCCACCCATCCTCACAACCTTCTACAGAAGCACCATAGAAAGCATTCTGACCCCCTGTCTAACTGTGTGGTATGGAGGCTGCAGTGCCTCAGACTGGAAGAAGGTGAGGAGAGTGGTGAGAACGGCAGAGAGAGTCCTCTTCCCTCCATTAAAGACATTTCATCCCAAAGTTGTGCGTTCCAAGCCTGTAAAATCATCAATGATCCCTCACACCTCCACCATGGACTGTTCTCCTTGCTGCCCTCTGGGAAGAGGCTTCGCAGCTTTTGATGCAGGTCCAGCAGATTCCAAAACAGCCGAAAAACCGCCATCAAACAGCTGAACTGTTGAGATAACCTTAAATCATGTCACAGACTGTGCACCACACTGATAACACTAAACCAAAATACTGCATATTTGCAACATATATATTTAATGCTCTTGACTTCCATATCAATGCGTATCACTACTACACTGTATGGATTGGAAATGTTCTGAAAGCTCTACAAAAAGAAATTTCATTTATACGCTGTGTATATAAAATGACAATGAAAGTTGTCTAAGTCTTAACTATTGAGTGTGACTTTATTTTTTTAATAATAGTGTCTAATTATAATGTATCAAATTTAAGCTGAATGTGTCCATATTACTGGACAATTTTTATTTATATAAACTTCTTGTCTTGTAAATTGCTTTAAGATAG
>NW_015150689.1:912880-933417 GCF_000732505.1 Cyprinodon variegatus
AAACGGACCTCAGTGAGTCAGACAGAACACCTCTGATGTCATCACCCTAAGCACAGGCTCCCCTCAGGGCTGTGTCCTGAGCCCCCTGCTGCTCACCCTGATGACACACGACTGCGTCCCCAGGTTCACCACCAATCACACCGTGAAGTTTGCAGACAACAGCACAGTGTTCAACCTCATTAGAGACAACAACAACCAGGACTACAGAGAGGAGGTGTAGCAGCAGGTGGACTGGTACAGAGATAACACCTTGATCTTGAATTTTCTTGAAGGAGATCATCGAGATCAACTTCAGGATGAATCGGCCTTACCATACTCCACTGGTCATCAACAGCTCAGTTGTACAGGTGGTCAGCAGCACCAAATTCCTGGGGGTGCACATCACAGACAACCTCACCTGGACTGTAAACACAACTTCACTGAGCAAAAGGGCACAGAAGCTCATACTTATTGCGGAGGATGAGGAGAGCCCACCTGCCTGCACCCATCCTCACAACCTTCTACAGAAGCACCATAGAAAGCGTTCTGACCCCCTGTCTTACTGTGTGGTATGGAGGCTGCAGTGACTGGAAGAAGGTGAGAAGATTGGTGAGAACAGCAGACAGGGTCCTCTTCCCTCCATTAAAGACATTTCATCCCAAAGCTGTGTGTTCCAAGCCTGTAACATCATCAATGATTCCTCACACCTCCACCATGGACTGTTCTCCTTGCTGCCCTCTGGGAAGAGGCTTTGCAGCTTTCGATGCAGGTCCAGCAGATTCCGAAACAACCGAAAAAACCGCCATCAGACAGCTGAACTGTTGAGATAACCTTAAATCATGTCACAGACTGAGGACCACACTGATAACACTAAACCAAAATACTGCATATTTGCAACATATATACGTATTTAATGCTCTGGACTTCCATATCAAAGCGTATCACTACTACACTGTATGGATTGGAAATGTTCTGAAAGCTCTACAAAAAGAAATTTCGTTTTGAATACCCTGTGTATATAAAATGACAATGAAAGTTGTCTAAGTCTCAACTATTGAATGTGACTATATTTCTTAATTAATAGTGTCAAATTATAATGTATCAAATTTAAGCTGAATGTGTCCATATTACTTACTGGACAATTTTTATTTATATAAACTTCTTGTCTTGTAAATTGCTTTAAGATAGCCCCTCAGTTGCTTTGGATGTGTAGCTTTAGCCTTACAGTAGCAAAACATCATAATGGTGAATTAACACTAGACAGTCCCGCAGACTCTGGGAGGTGTGACAGATGGTGTTCTCATAATAGCATCTTGAAGATATAATTAAACATGGGCAGTGTCAGAAAAGTGAGTCCTCCTCAATTGTTGTTTTACCATGTAAGGAAACCACTGACCGTGCAAGATAACTGATTATGTAAATTCTCTATAAAAGACTTAAAAAAAAAACTTCAAGGTGACAGTCTTTCTACCTAAAAACAATTTTTCTTTCTTGTTTTTTTTTTCTTAACTATTATGTTTTTTTTTTTCCACCACATTTTAATTATATATAGTTTAGTTTACACAGGGCTATGCAGCTAGTTCTAAAAGATCACTTTGACACTGGAAGTAATAGTACAACGGTATTTCTGAGTTACTTGGGAGCATTTTTCATTTTAAATTGATGATAAAACAGCAGTTCTGGGCAGTGAAGTTTTCCAGGCAATAAATAACAATGCTCTATTACAGATTACCCTTTTATGATTTATGAGGAATATAGGTAGTTTTCATGGTATTTATTGTGTTCCACTCATAAATCTCACCTTGTCAGTGGTTGTGCTCGAGAGAATGACCTTTTTCAAAATAATCCCATTCAGAGCCTTTTGCAGTGTGCAACGTTTTAAACTATACATTATTTTTCAGTTCAGAAACAAATAATTAATATAAAAGGGCTACATTATTTTAAACCAGAAAAGACAAGAGAGAGATATTGAGGATGAATAGGGGTTTAGAGCTCATTCTCTCTTATATATTACACTGGGACTTTTGACCATCTCTGTGTCATTTCTGAAAGGACTAATCCAACAAAGGTTGAAGTCACCCTGCAGCTGTTATGCCTTGAGCTGCCAAGCAAAGTAGAGATAGTCCCCCTGCAGCAAGGCTAAACCAACTCTGCAGCAGAAGAGCGTGAAATAACAGTGAAAGGCTGTCGGACCAACAAGCCACCTACAGAATTCAGAATGAAAATACTCTGTGAGCATTGATTTGGTGTGCTTACTTGATGGATGTCATTCTGCACCATTAACACACATTGAATGGGTCACGACGGAAAAAAAACTGAGAAAGAACAGATCACTGGATAGTTTCCACTCTAATGTTAAAGGTGAGGACAAAAAAAAAAAAACAACCAAACAAGAATAACACTCACTATTGAGGTGTACCCGTTACAAAGGAAATTGTCTCACAACTAATAAAACATTTAGTATCAACGGTGTTAAGTTTGTTCCATGCCTCCTGTGGCTTTGTAGTGCTAGCTTCATTTATGACAGCTCATATGTGAAGAGAATCATTTTCATTCTCACAGGTAGCTGTATAAAGGCCTGTCATTGTGGCAATATGATTGAACTGTTGTATGAAAGAGAATACTAATTCTTGAAAATGAAACTGTTAGTAAAACTGCAGATGCAACATTTGGGGTTTCATTACTTATTTTCATTTAACAACAAATACATCTTTGAGAGTCTTTTTATAAAGTCCTCTCAACAATGGAGATATTGATAAAAAAAATAACAATAGAGCAAGACCTTTAAAGATTAGAGGACTTCTCTTTTCTGAGTTTGAGCCCCAATCCCATAGACTGCCACTCTGGTTCCCTGAGCAAAGACCCTTAACCCCACACTGCTCCTCACTCACAGCACAATGGCAGCATACTGCTCCCCAAGGGGATGGGTTAAATGCAGAGAGTTTATTTCATTGCTGTGTACTAGTGACAGTGTAATGACAATAAAACGCTGGAAAAAATAATGAAACTCACCTTCTCCTATTCCAGATCTCTAGTCATTCCCTGCAAGAAGCATTGATCTTCATCAATACATTTCCGAAGTCTTCTGCAGGTCACTCACCAATCCCCATGCTTCCACCTCGATTCTACTTTAGCTTAGTAAGCTGCTTGCTTTCATTCAATATTGAAAGCTTTTCCTCACTGATTTCCCCTGCCTCTGTTGAACTACTTAATTTTACTGATGCTTTCAAATCAAGCCGAATGAAGCCCCTGCTAATAAGTTATCAAACCAGTGTATAATCTAAATTATGTGAATAGAAAAAAAATCACTGTAAACATGACATAAAATCCAATACAAATTGAGTGATAAAATAAAATACAACAAACTACAAATTATTTAATTGTTTTAATATCTAACAAGACCTAGTCCTACTCTGCAAATTATGTATTTTATTCATTAATGTGCTGAAAATTGGTGACTAAAGGCTGATTTATACTCGCAGTGAAAGCAAATGTGCCTCCACCCCTGTCGCAGACACTCTGCTGCACCAGACAGAGGGCCTCTGATTGGTTAAATCTACATCCGCTCTACACTATGCGTATTCCCTGTTTGGTACCTTACCACCTTGTTTTGTTTGCATGACTGCCATTGCAGAAAATGACTCGTGAAGTTGGACCAGCTGTCAGGACTCCAGTTTCTGTGTTGTCTGTCTGTCTTGTCTTTGTGTTCTCCCTTCCACCACCAGGAGGCGCCTGGCTCTGGTCCGCCTCCTCACACACCTGCGAACGGTTACCTCATCACCAGACTGTTCTTAAGCTGCTGGTTGCCACTACCTCGACGCCAGAGTGTTTGCCAGTTTTGGGTACTCTAGCCAAGCCTTGTTTATTCTGAGCCTAATCTGAGTTTTTGCATTCTGAGTTTTTGTACTCTAGCCAAGTTGAGATCAAATTGAGTTTGACTTAGTGCTTGTCTCCCTGAGATTCAACTCTGTTTGTTTGTTGCCTTACGGCAGGAAGCCTTCCTGCAGACTGGACCTTTCCGGACCGCCTTCACCCAAGTGGGATCAACTGAGTCTTACACTGAGCAACGGATTCCAAACAGGAGGTTTGGATCCACCCAACTTTGAAGACGCTAAGATCACTCTCTGAGTAAGGAAGTCATCTTCACCACGACCCGTTTAAGTACCACAGGAAAACCTGAGTTGCAACCAGCGGCTGCATCATTCCATTCCGTCCGAGTCCTGGGTAAACCCTGTTCTGCCCTCCACCGAATTCAGCAAACTCTGGAAGACCAACACACAGACTGAAGTCAAAGTGTCTCTTCTTCTCTGGAAACGTGAGTGGCAACAAATCCTCTCCTTCAAGATTAACAACTCCAATTTTCCACTGAGCCTGAATCTAACAGTCTGTCTTCCCCTCGTCTCCCAGTTCCCAGCTGAGCAGAGTTCGGAGGAACTCTGCACCGAACTCAAAATACATTTCAATAAAACCCGTTGAACTTTTACTCGGTGTCTCTCTGTTTGGCTTCACTGCATGTGGGTCCGAGCCTTAGATAAAATCATGAGACCAGCTAGAAGAGCGATGGCGTTGGGACCATTTTTTCCACCCGGATCCCACTCTTTTTCGCCCTCATGTCATACAAACCTGCCCCCACTTCCTCATCGCCTCGGATGTATCGAGACACACAGCTAGTTCTTGATTGTCCCTCCTGCGTTTTGGCATGGAATAGCATTCCGCAGACCACGCTTCAATATTTGGCATACATCCAAAAATATCTGCAACAAGCTCACTGCGACACACTACTGCAGGAGTATAACCAGCCCTTAAGAAGAGAGATGGGTAAATTCTTTAGTGACTCCAAAAGTTGCAATGTGTGAGGAGATAACAATAGTTCTATGAAGAACCGAACATGTGTCAAATAAGCTACCAAGTATTTTTACGGGATGGATAGGATAAAAAGAATGTGTTTAGTATTAGAACTATAACAGTGTTTGTCAAATGTCACCTTAATTTAGGAATATTTCTACCAATCCATTTTTAGAGTAATGGTATCTAGACACCACTTTAAATTAACAGATTCACAAATTCACAGTTCCAAGAGACTCCATCAAAGATGAGCCCCAACTCACGCCTTCAAGCCTTTGATTAAATGATAATACCTAATAATGAAGTCAGGACCCTTATGGATATTAAGCTTAAGCAAAAACTCCATCTCTAAGATTCTTATCAGATTCACATGAACCACCTGCGATGTCCCTCGCTCAGCTCCGGCCAATCAACTTGAGGGGCCACACCTTCGCTAAAGCCAATCATCTTTCAAGATCCCCTTAATTTAGCTCCTGGCTCAGCTTCTCTCCCATACACAAGCAAACTTTCACCCATCTCCTTCCTCATTCTCAGTCCCACTCACCCTCAGGCTTATTCCACCACCAGTATCCGGGCCTTGGAGAGACTACTTTTATCCTTTTCTAGGTTATTCTGCTTCTGTCTCCTCGGAACCCCAGTCAGCCTTGGCAGATGATCGCTCACACTGAGTCTGATTCTGATGGAGGATTTTTACTGTTATAAGGGAGTTTTCCTCTCCACTGTTGCTACATGCATGCTCAGTGTGAGAGATTATAGAGAGTCAATTATTCCTCACAATCAGCTGGTTTTCGTTAGTCATATTTTGAATATCATTGTTTTACCGGCATACTTAAATTTAATACTTTTCTAATTGCAGCTTTTCTCTGTGTGATTCTCTTAAAAATAAATGACAATCGTAGAACTCAATTGCATTGTAAACTATTGAAATATATGTATGTTTTTGTAAGGGATTCAATTGTAACAGCTCAATCCAAATGAGCTCTGGTAGAAGCCAAGGAAAATTAGAAACAGAGATTTTAGACAGTTTTCCATGGAAATAACTAAAAAGATTAGATGGTAAAAGCAAAAAATAGGTAAGTGCAGGTTTAAACAGCATTTTTCTACAGTGGATTTGATACGGTATGATTGGGAAATTTGCTATCTAATTTTCTCCAAAGGTGTTCATCAATAACTTGGCATAAACCTTATTGGTACGTAGAGCTAAATTTGAATTTTACACAGCATAGGAAGGGACACTCAGTACCACTGACGGAATTTCGGGGGGTCCGTTTTGGTCCCCTGCACTTTTTACTGTCCAAAAAAAAAAAAACAATCTATGCTACAGTAACCTGACATTAGGCGAGTACTTGGAACACTCAGAGATACGTCACTGCATTTCATTGGTCCAAAACATTTCTGTATTGAGGCTAATGCATCTTTTGGCTTTTCGCAAATATTATTTTAAGGAGTTTGATTTAAATTTTATTTTTTGCATTTGATGCAACATGTATCTAGCAAAATCCATACAAACTACTGGCACAGCAGCATAAGGCCTACCAGCTTGCAGAGTGGAAACAGCAGCAGCGGGTTTCTGGAATGCCTTGAGGCATGTTGACAACAGCCACTGTTTCAGCTGTATTTTTCATGAGAACTATTGAAATTATTTATGATCATAATAAACACAATGTGGTGAACTGGGGAGACAAAAACAGTGATCTTTTCAACCTGTTGCATTTTTTATTCCTCCCTAAATAACAGACCTCTGGTTTCCGATTGCCTTGCTGTCTCCTCTGGGTGTTTTCGTTTGCAGCGGCATACTCTTCTTCAACTCTTTGTTTCATGTTACTGGTGTTTACAAGCAGAACGACCTGTCTGTCTGTCTTCTTGACTTATTTGAATTTGTGTCACTCATGTTAAAAAAAAAAATATTCAAAGTCTGATTTGGTCAGAATTACCCACACACAGTTGCAGAGAATAAGGGTGCAGTTTTATTAGCCCCATGCTTTTGAACGAGATGGAATTGGTACAACTTCATACCATCCAATTGTCTGTCGGTTCAGATGTTAAATCATGTATGCTGAGTTATGCATAAACAGCCAACAAGTAGGAATTTTGATTTATCCAATCGTTGCTTCAAACATCCTTTTAGGACAACAAGAATACTGCAATAACAAAAAGGCAGCTTTGCGTAATTGGTTAGCCAGAAATTCATGACCTTATTTAGCAGTTTCACAGCAAAAAGCTAAAAGATATTGGACACAAGTAAAAGGAATGAAACATCGGAATTTATCAGTGCAGACATGGGGAGTCTAAATTTTATTTTTTTTGGACTTTTAGGAACTCCAAGTACAAATTTTTTTTTCATAAAACAAAAGAAATTATATCAGCTAAAAAAGTGGATGTTGCACGGGATGCCTCTTTTAAGTAAAAAATGTATGAATGCTTTAATAGGATTCAATGTGATTGAACAGGTTTAACAAGTAAACAAAGAATTAGAGGCAGAGCTGTAACTCCTCAATGAAATAACAGCTGCCTTGTCTAATATATATTAGTTTAAACCTCTATGACATGAGTGTCTTCAGTTAGGTTTGTAAATGTAGTAGAGCCTTCAGACAATCTTAGTAATGGGACAGACAAGGAGACATTCATCCTAGATCCATTTGACAAATAGAAAAGACAGCTTTAAGGGAGAAACAGTGACATAAGTAGACGTAAGTAGAAGCTTTAAGTAGTAGAATTTGAAGATGTCTGTCAAAATGCTTTCGAATCAAATTGTTCATCATATTTAAACGGCACAACTTAAAAAGAGAAGACTGAGAGGAAAGAATTGTTTAAAGGATACAAAGATATCTCAAGGTAATCACATGTGCCATCAGTCTGATGCTCTGTTTGAAGGTCTTTGAAAAGAAACTGAAAACTTTCACTGAAAAGGGATTATTTTTTTTCATTTAATGAGGAATACAAATTACCATAGAAAAATACCAGAATAACCTTTAAAAAGGCAATTTTAAAGTACCCAACTATTGAGCAACTCTGGTCAGTGATAATCATATTTAAGATTATGGAGAGGATTGTTTTCCATTCATGAAAGAGTGAAAGGCAGGGTACTTATAATCACCACATGATTGAAATTTGAATTTCAATACTGTGGGATAAAACTCGAGCACATGAAAATAAAACATACAAAAAGATGTATTTGTTTTAATTACCAAAGAAGTCCCTAAAATGTGTCCCTCATATAACCACCAATAACTCTAGCCCCAATGTTCATTCTCTTAAAAAACATACTTTGTTTTTGCTGTAGGCATGTTCACAGCAGTGATCTTTGAAGTGGTTCAGTCACACTTCTAAGCATTTATTGTGTTTAGCTCACCTCATTCTGACAGGTGAGAACAATGTCATTTGAACTTAGTCATGAAGTAAACAAGCCACCTGCTTGACAATGTAGCATTTGTTCATTGTTAAAAGAAATGGTTGAAGGCTAAATATGAGAGGAGATGAAGCATAACCCAAATATTGCAAAATTTGCTTTCCCTCTGGTACAACTGCAACAGATGGCTGTTCGCAGGGTTCTGCTAGAGGTTTCTTCCTGTTAAAGGGGAGTTTCAGATGTACAGTTTCAAGATTGCTGCAAGTCAACAACAAAATTCAAGCAACAGTCCATTTGCTCATCAAGGAGGAGTAAACGCTGCAAGTTATTTACTTAATGAAAACAGGTAGGGTTTCTTAGGAATATATATATTTGACTTGGAATTTCTCTGTATGATTTGATTGAATGCTTTTTTTTTTCTGAGGACGATCATGTTTTTTGCTGCACTAACATGCACACAGAGAGATCCGTCCAAAGCCCATCCAGAATACTATTCAAGGAATTTTGATTTTAAAAACATATAGGTTAGTATCTGAGTTAAAATATTTTATCTTGACCTTTAGCTATACCTGATAAGTTTTCAAACAATATGTTACATTATTTCATTGTCATGTCACAAACTTCTTGAATTTAGACATCTAAAAGGAGAACTTGTACTAAATTGGCAAGTGAATTTTAATTTGTAATGCCTTTTGTTATGTTACAGATTTCTCAGAAAACTGAAACAAATTTTGATCTGCTTTGTAGTGTAGCAGGATTAGTCAGAACCGCGGCACCAAAACTGCCTCTTCTCTCCTTACTAGTGCTGCACGATTTGATGAAAATGTTCCACTGCAATTATTGTGGACTATATTGTGATTTGCGAGTATAATTTTATAAAGGAAGGGTGTCATGCTTGAATATCAAGGACAACACAGAGAATTTCAAGGTTCTCAATTCTTCCAGCTATGGTAAAAGTGGCACACAAGCTTCCTGCACGTTCCAATAGCCTTGTGGGTTCATTTAGCCTCACTTTTTACTGCATAAATAAAGGAGTGTAGAAAATAATAACTAGCTTACCAATAGCCAAATGGTCTATGGCCAAAACAGTTCAATATTTGCCACTCAATAAGTTTCTCAGCCTTTATGACGTTGCTAGCAGTCTTATGGCAACCTGATGTACCTCACACAGCTCCCATGTTGCCAAAACCTCTTTAGCCTCTTCCCATTGCAAAATACCTTCTTAAAGCATGTTTTTTAAAGGTGGTTTAACCCACTAACAATCGGCATTTGGCTCCCTTCCCACTGGCTGAAGAAGCTGGGTCTAACCCCTCGCTGGCAGATGTGTGGCCTCTGTCTCCTTGCAGCTGCGTGTCTGGTGACACATTCACGCTTGGTTGGCTTTGATGCTCTCACTAGTGCAGCAGAAATCAGGACAGCTAACAGTGGAACATGCAACATGTAAGGAAGCCAGGGCGTAGTACGTGTGTTTTATTGCTTTGCCCTTTTGTCCCTTTGAATCTCTGCACTATGTTTATCGAATGTAAACAGAACTGTTTCGGCTAATTATATGAGAAGTGACTGGCAATGTCTGCTGATGACCATACGTCGCATTCAACGGTATCACGCAATTTAGTGGGTCAACCCAGCTCTGCGGTTCCCACAGTGTTCCAATTGTTCCCATGTAATGGAATGTGGTTGCTTTTTCGCTACCAACTGAACTTGTTTCACTGCGGCACCATGTTACGGAGCAAAATCTGGCACACTCTGGGCGGCACCTGCCGCATCTTTTTGGCCCACCGGCTGGATCCTACCTCATTCTCTGGGCATGGACTGAACTTGTAAACCAGGTTAATGACTCACATTCATAATATTCCTCCATTAGACTTACGTAGTCAAAAACCTGTGTTTTCTTCTCTCCCTAGTTTCCTGCCTCAGGCACCCTAGCCGCTACTACTGCAGGTCCACAGCTTAGTCTTGATAAACGCTTTTTGAATAATCCCACTGTCTGTCTTGCCTAAATATTAGCTCCTACTTTCTGAGCCATGACAACCTCTAGATCTTAATTCAGCACAGAAACTTTAGGAAGCGCTCGGGTAAGAGATTCCCTTTTTGGAAAACCAGCTTACAAATCTCCTTCAACTGTGTAAAGGTGTAATGTGAATACCGGTATGAGACAATGAAATATACTTCAAGAATTTCAAATTCTATGCCACATTTCTTGCAAAGAATTGACAGAGGTCTGGAGGCAAAAGCATTCAACCTGATGCTAGCCAGTTTGACCTTAAAAAATACCCAGTAAGTGTGCTTTAGTGCATTGAACTGTACTTAAAACTAAATAAATAATTGGTCTCCGGTTTAAGTGGTTCAACCATTGATATGAATTCAATTTACTTGTTAATCTTATTACTAAGATACCTTACAGGAGTTCTAAATCTAATCATTGGTGTTGCTATCCTGTCTTGTATGATAATTGTTGTGCCTGATACACAACATGACTTACACTAATAATTTAATACCAAGATGGTATTTATACATCACCAGAGACTGGGCTAAATTATGTAACAAGAGCATTTCTGAATGCCATTCTGCTTTTCGAACTGGCTGTCATGCTCATGTTGATGAATACTAATTTGTAATTATTTAATACTGCAGCAATTGAGTAGAAACCTGTTTTACACTTTAAAACACACAATCAGACACACACTCCATCTGGCTGTGACTCACAAAGATGTGAAAATAAATAATGGACAGGACAGGAGTATCTCTTCACAAAGAGAATTAACATCACAGAGTTTCTCGGGGCTCTCTGTGTTTTCATGTTACTTTAAACACAAGATAAATAACAGTTCTTATTGACACATATGGCTTTATAATCCCTAGAAATCTGGTGTGGTTTATTGTGTGTTGGAGATGTTGCCAAAAGCGTCACATATGGATGTTGTAACAATTCACTCAGCAGCCTAAATGGCAGCTGCCGCCTCTTTTAATGGGTTCACATATTCACTGGGAACCAGAAGCCAAATATTATAAAATGTCACTTGTTGGGGAAAAAAAGGTCTATGTCTTATTTAACAATAAATTGAGATCAGTGTTTTTCATTCAAGCAGCATTTATTAATCTTTTTAAGGGAGGTCAGAAACTCTCTTGCCAATGTCCCTATCTTTTTTCGGTCACAAAGGCTTTCACCAATTACTTGCAAAGATTATCATAATGGAAGAATTGTTGAAATATCCTTGAGTCTAAAGGAGTCTAGCCTCATACCAAAACATCTAAAACCGGAAAATAGCTTCTGAGGCTTCAATAAGATAAGACCCACACATGCAATAAACCAGAGGTTCTAGCAGGTGCTCTGCTTGAGCAATACTTTTTAAAATAAGTAATTAAAAATCAGCTCTCATAATTAATGTTATGTCAATGTTAAGTGATGGATAAATAGATTTTTTCCAAGTGCACACTGTATGTCGTTCTGGATAAAATTTACATCTGCTTATGTTTATGCTATACAGGGCTTTTAGGTATCTAGAATTATGTATATTTTAATACCAACAGGTAGGCGTCTGATTCCAAAATGTTTTCTCCTACCTGACAACCACCACACATGCAGCCTTAGGATGATCCTCACAGAGAACAGCAGCAAGGAGACGTAAAAAAGAGTGTAAGACTCCTTCAAAGCCCTGATCTCAAGTGAGCCTGAGGTAATAGAGATTCCAAGGCAAGTTAAAACAGCAAAGATGTGCAAGCTTCCTCCACTCTGTTAAATAAGAAATAGTTTAATAAAATGTTCAGAATAAAAAAAAACACAAGTAGAGGTGAGGGAAAAAAACACTTTAAGTTTCCATAATCTGAGCCGACCAGAGTTTACATCAATATATATATATTTTTTTATTATACTTTATTTAATTTTTTGTAATTTCTCTTATCTACTATTTGTTCAATCTCCTGTTGAGATTAAAAATCTACACAAGGAAGTCCCTTATCTAAAAAAAACCTTTCAAAGAGACAATTGACAATGCTTTAATGAATTCGATAATAAAGTAGAAGGAAAACAAAAGTAGAAAAAAGCAAAATATTCATACAAATTTTTTTGGAAAACAATTGGACCACAATAGGTCCATGATAAAAACAGGATGAAAGTAAGTAAAAAAGAAAAGAAAAAAATGTTTTTGATAGATCTTGGTCAACTTCATTAACTTTACTAAAGTTTTTCTTTTTGTATACACTCTGTGTGTACAAAATTACAATAAAGTCTGTCTAAGTCTAAGTTATCACCTTGATTGAAGTACATTTAGGTGAAAGTATTGAACATAATATAACATAAAGTACTAGATAAAAATTGTGTTGCAAGTCAAAGTTTCTGACAATTTTCTGAAGTCTTCTCGATATTTTTATCATAAGGAAGTAAATATTTTGATGCAAATTAAAAGCAACATTGCATAAATGTGTTGCTTGCTTTGCAGCAATCTTGATGCTTGACAGTGCATTAGGATTGATATTACAGTTAAATAATAGCAATGGTAAATGGCCTGTGCTTATACAGTATAGCGCTTTTTCAAGTCAGAGGACTTGACCAAAACGCTTTACACTACATTCAGTATTTTACCTCTTCCCGCACACAGTAACACACTGATGGTGGCAAGCCTCATTGGATCCACACCTGCCCTGGGACTCACTGACAGAAGCAAGGTTGCTGTACAATGGCGCCACCAGTCCCTCTGACCACCATCAACAGGCAATGCGTGTGAAGTTTGTGGCCCAAGGACGCAACGCCAGTGAAAGCCGAACCAGGGGCTTGAACAGACAATCCTTCGGTTGCAGGGCAAACCCCTTCATCCAAAACCACTGTCGGCCCAAAGCCAAGTAAACCACTTTGCTAATACCAGTTATATACCACAGTATAGGACATTTAAGGCCAGCATCACCAAAGGATGAAAATAATAAAACTCTAAGTAACCTTTACAACATCTTTTTATTTTTTTATGGCATTGATGGATCATAATCTACATGCTTTTCCTTCAAAATGACGGGCAGAAACTTTTAGTTTATTTATTGTGTACATCTCAGTGGATGTACTTCATTCAGTGACAGTATAACAGGTTCTGTGTAAAGCTTTGTTAACACTGCACATTTGTAGATACATGATTGTTATTTTTATTTTGTTACACTTCATCTAACGATTACAAGCTGTCTGTTTATTTCCATAACTGTTCTTTAAGTACTAAAGCTGATAAGTTTTCTGTATCAATAAGGCATTAAAAATTGATATGAAAATATAACTTTTCTCTACATTTACTGAGCCACAACGGAGCCATAAAGTAGAGTTTGAGCAATATTTCACTCACTGTGGAGGATTGTTATCGTGCAGTCTTGCAGTTTCTGGCCTTGCAGTGCAAGAACAGAAAGAGTTACTTCCATCAGATTTTGAAACACTCAAAAGCTGGCTCAATTAGATATTTTTTTCAGATTAACAGTCACCACAGGCTCTTATGAGCTCACCTTTGAGAACTCAGGCAGTATAGGGACTCTTCTTTGCTGTCATTTAGAAATAAACCAACAGCTCAGCTCTAGTGCTGAGCCGAAACTATAAAAGTTTTCAATTGATCAGCAAGAAAACAGATGGGTTTGGACCAACTCATAGCTTCAAGAATAAGTACATGGTGTAAAAAGCCGAAATTAGAGTGAAACGACCTTGGACCTTATGGTTGTTTGTTGGTGTATATAAAGCTTTGTATTTATTGGCCTAAATCTCTCAATCACTCTTTCTCCCTCCCTCACACACAGACATTGGTGTCAAGCGTAACTTCTAAACTAAAAGATAGCATAAAAAAAGTGGTGACCAGGAAATAGTCCTTTGCAGTTTTGTTGGTTTAAAACTCAAGAGATGTCAGGCATTCATAAGGTTGTACCCAGAATTCAAGCAGAAAGCACAATGGTTTATCAAAACAAGCATTTATTGATAGCTCAGTGCACAGTGGCTCAACAGCAGGGGAAGGTATACTGGATCCTCTGTAGAAGTAGAAACTCATGTTAGTGACTTTCAAAACTCAAACGCGCCACAACAATGAGAATATAAGACATTAACCTGGTTCCGAGTATAGTCTGAACCCAGATTTGTAGCTTAGCTTGCTGCATTTCTTTGGTGGGTAACCCCAGTGTAGTGAAGCTTCATTAAACGTATACTAACTTGTAGCTGAACTCACTATATTTCCTTAGTAGTGTACCCAACACCGCATGTTATGAAGTACATGCGTTATTTATGGTATTGAGCTGTTACATAATACTCTGCAAAATACAGGCCTCATTCCTAAGACATTGAAAAGATGGCCTCGCAGTGTTAATACCGTAAATCCTCTAATATTGGCCTGTATTCTATTAGCGGCCGGGTCTCTAATAATGGCCAGTCTGGCTGTCTGTGGAGGTAAATAGTGGCCGGACTCTTACAATATACAGGCCAGGGCTATAATTAGAACCAACGATGTTTCTGGGCAGTCCTCAACAACTTGTGATAGTAACATACAAGAACCAAAGGGGGGCAATGTTTGCTAACGAATCCAATCCATTAGCATGGGAAGTCCCATCCTTACACAGAGATCGTAGTGGCCTTACACAATCGTTCAGATCTGAAAGACACATGTGATTACCGGTAGGTGTGGTGGTAAACAGGCAGTGTTGAAATGACACATCTGAATTTCCCTTGAAATATATGATATTGGTAGCCTACTTCCACTTAGCCTGCCTCAAATAAAAAATTGCTGTGATGGCAGAACAGTTTCCATTAATGTTTTTTTTAATTTTGTTTCGAAAGTCAGTTTGGCCAAGATTCCATTCTGAGTTGTTTTTTTGTTTTTGTTTTTTCGTATTGCCCTGCAGAAAAATTGCAGCTGCTGGAAGATGTCTGAATAATGTTCTTTAAACCGTTATGGTAACTGAACTTTTTGAATAAATGAACCTAGTATTTTTATAGGTTCAAAGAGACACAAAATCTCGGTTTTATTCATTCCACTGGTAGTCTGTTTTGATCAAATAGAAATAGAGGCCTGCCTCTAATTCTGGCCTCCTTTCAATAATGGACTGGACCAAGATGTACCTGAGTGAAATAAAGGCCGCGGCCTTTATTAGAGGATTTACGGTACTATACAAGAGTAAACTGAGCCAGTGATTTCTTTCTACATGAGAGAAGCAGACAGTGAAGCAGACAGTATTCAAACTGTCCCAAAAACACATAAATGTTTGATGGCAGACTTTGATACAAAACTTGAACAGGAAGTCTTCTGTAAGCAGTGCAAATATAGTTTTAAAACTCTTAAAAAAAAAAAAAAAAAAAAAACTGGTCACAAAGTAGAAATAAACAGTTACTTGTGCGTTTGAATCATTTAGAACATTTCCTTTGGCTTGTGGCTATGTACATCCATTTTCCACAAAACTGTTGTTTTATAAATGTATTAAACTGTGACCTTATGGGCCTACAGGAAAATAATGTACTCTGT
The DNA here is from genome assembly GCF_000732505.1 of Cyprinodon variegatus. Taxonomy (NCBI): domain Eukaryota; kingdom Metazoa; phylum Chordata; class Actinopteri; order Cyprinodontiformes; family Cyprinodontidae; genus Cyprinodon; species Cyprinodon variegatus. The sequence continues at coordinate 928,520 of NW_015150689.1, forward strand.
GTCTTTTTGTTATTTACTTCTCTATCTATTGGGTTCTGATGTAGCAGAATAGGTTCAAATGCATGTAATACTATTCAGGACATTGTTGTGATGAAAGGCTAAAAAGATGCTCTTAACTGCCCCATAAATCAGTGAAAAGCTTTTTATGTCATTGAGGATTGGAGGTGTTATTCATCATTCGTGTTCAGATTTATTATCAACCTGAATCTATTGGCAAAAAGAAATTCACTGTTAGGAGGTCTTTTTTTCAAAAAGTTGCCATCCCATTAGGACTTTCTGCTGCCAGAGGCCCTGAACAGAAAAAGGAACAATATTGACATTTCAAACGCAATCCCCCATGTTAGATCAATATGTTTTCTCTCAGTTACATATTGATTGCATTTTTATATGCAATTTATTAATGATCATGATTTTTGCCTTTAAAAGAGACAAGTTAGGCCCGCAATCAGCAAATAAATCAAAGTCCCTCTTTTCCTTCGCAGTGAACAGTTTGATCATGCATTACTAAAATATGTGTCCATTAATCCTTTATCTGCACCAGCTTAACAAACATAACAAAAGACAAAACTGCTTTGGGCAAGGATGTCACTGGTTGAACATGACTGTTTCATTTATCTCATATTTATCTCTAATTTCAAAACAGGCACAAAAGAATTTGTTACGGAATCTTACGTATTCCTTATTGCACAATGTCTGTTTTGTAATATAAAGTTGATCCTATGAATACCTCTTTATCTAAAGCTTAAACAATTGAATAATTGATCAAGGCCAAAGATGGTCATTTAACTCCAATCAATGATTAAAGAAATGTCTAACAAAATTCAATGTCATTCATAAAAAAACTGCAATTTTTTAAACCTTCAAACATAAGTTTTCATTTATTTCTGCAGTTAAAAGAAAAAAATTGCCTAAATATTTAATTTATTTATTTATTTTGCTGTTTATTCTAACCTATTTATTGTTATAATTTGGATATCTCAATAGAAAATAAATTACTGTGACAACAAGTTTTGGTAAATTAACCCAATAATTAAATAATATTGAAAAACTATTCACAGATATTGAAATGGGGATCCACAATAAATAAATACAAAACTTTACTAACTGTGTGGGTGAAATCTCTAAATGCAAACTTTATTTTTTATTGAGGATAATTGCAGTTTGCAAAATTTGAATTTGGAAGCATTTTCCCTACCTAAGATTATAGGAGATCCGCAAGTAAAATGTGCATGACTCCTATAATTACTGTCATTAACACTGTAAAACACAGGTGTCAAACTGGTTCCAGAAATGGCCGTGTGGCTGCACGTTTTCTTTCCAAGTCATCATGTTCAGATTGGACTCCCTCAATGAGATGACTGGAGTCTGGTGCGCTATTGCTTGGTTGGAAAGAAAACCTGCAGCCACACTTCCCTTTCTGGAACCAGTTTGACACCCCTGCTGTAAAAGATCGACCCACCTGTTTTTGGAGAGAGAAACCCTTTTCATAAGAAGATCCTTTACCACTTAGAGTGCCTTTTGTTCCAAAAAAACAAGGGGTTGCTATCATCGCAACCCCTTTACAGGGGGAAAAAGAAGACCTTGCCTATTCATCCAGGCCAACAATTCCCTTTAACCACACCCATTTCAGAGACATAGATAGGTAAGGGGCTTTGCAGGCAAACAAAAGAAGCCAAACAACCCCTATTCCAAAGGGGTGGACTCGTTCGTCTGTTTCAATTTGCATGTTTTCTAAGCAAAAACAAGGGCTTGATGGGCTACTGTATACGACCTCGAACTCAACGATATTCCTGACGTTTTTAATTGAAAAAGATTGCTGGATGGGAAGCAAAACATCCTCAAACTTGGAAAAAAAATGTCCAATGGTTTGTTTGTTTGTTTATTTCTTTTTTGGAATCACTATGACCTAGATGAATGAGAATCTTCACCAGCGTAGTGCCTTTAGCTTTCTGCTCATCACCTACAGTAACATAACTCCTACAAGTTTCATCAGCACCATCCATATCTTCAAAAGGACTTGAAGATATGGACAACAAACACACATCTGAAAAAGCTGTGCCTGTCACACATCATCCCTCAAACATCTGTTCTGAACCTGGTATTTCATTTGGGGATTCAGGTGATTTTCTTAAAATATTAAAAAGTAGGAAAACATACTTAAGCTCTAACAGAATTTATTCCAGTCATGTTTAACAAAAGCATTGATATTAGCCTAAGTTACACAGGATCATTTAAGTCAGCCTTATCACTGCTCTGATCAACAGCAGTGGCCCCAATGTCATGATTACACTCCTATTTTTACTAAATGAAAAACACTCTTGAAACTTTTCTCCCAGTCTAAATTTGCAGCGTCCATCTGGAAATTCACAAAACATCTTGCCCCACACAACACAGTTCCCAAAACACATAATAAAGATTTCCCAGGTTCCCATAGGTTATCACAGGTCTTTAAATGTCCGCAAAACAGCAAACAGCAGTCTTTCAACCCATCTTACATCTAACAGAGCATGCTGATAACATTTCCTACATATATCTCTTTCACATCATTGTCAAACATTTGTTTTTCTGCTGAACTGAGAGCAAAGTTTAGTAATATATGAACACATATTACAAAAATGAGAACACAGGAGCTGTTTCAGCCTTACTTTGTCCTCTGAAGGCAGATTTTCATTGCTATTTTTATTAACAGAATCCATTCTGTCTTTTTTCTGATGGAAAGTTCAAATATAATGGCCTTCACAAAAAAGATAAACAAAAAACTAACTAAAAAGAAACAGATACAACATTGGCCAAGAAGCAAAAGCTGCTCATATTTCGGTCAAACTGAATTTATTAATGTAGCAGACCAGACTAAATCCCATCATTGTTTCAAACATGTTCATGCTTTCTGTTTAAGTAGCCATGTGCTTGCTTCAAGCATACACCTCACTGGCTGACATGCAACACAGAAGACTGTGTAGAGCCAGACAAAGCTGCTATATAGATGAGCTGTGTGTTTTCCTCCCCCTTCATATAAAGATGTGGCAGCTGAGATTTGACAGTAAAACAGGCCACGTTTGAACACAAGGTTTAAAACCTCAGTTTTTTTCATTTAAAGCATTTTGTAGTTACTTTATACCTTCAACTTACACATTTTGCAATAAAATTAATAATAATTTGCTCAGAAATATATGGATTTTGCAGGATTTCTCCTTTTGCATTCTCCCAACTTGCTTATGAAGCATCATAATTTTATCAAAAAAGAAAAAATGTAACTAAATTGGTAAGGATCTGTCCACAATACATGTAGCTGCAATACAAATCAACACATTTTGCATTTGAATACCTTTCTTTGTGTGAGCCACAGCCATGCTGCACATTATTGGGAGCGACTTGTGTTTGTTTCTCTGGATTCAAAATACGAGTTATAATTTCATTTCGATATCTTGAGGTCTTTTTAATGTACTGTAAATAGGAAATATGCAGAGAAGCAGAAACTATTGTGATTCATTATATCAGTAAGTGTGAAATTTAAATCTAAATAAGATGGGTTGATGCTGGGGTTTTTTTTTACACATTGCTTATTGTTTGAGGGTTGTTGTGTGCATTAATAGCATTGTTTTAAATTATTGTTTACATGCACACTTAGAAAAAAATGTTATTCCAAAGGACTCTGAATCAAAACAAAACATCAAACATGTGCTTGCAAACTTGATATACTTTATAAGCAATGTGTATCTTAAGAGATTTCTACTTCAAGGCATTAAAAGAATCCAACATGGAGCACCACTGTCAAAGACATCAGTTTATTTCTGAGGACAACTAAATGGAGTCCAAAAGAGTGACTGGGTGCCAAGAAAAGATAAGGTGTATTCTCACCAACTCTCCAATTTACAGACCTTGACAATCAAAAGGAGGCCCTGGCTCTTATTTTAAAAGGCTTAAAAATGGAATGGCACTTTCGTTTCTTTTTCCTTGACCTCCTTTTATCTGCTTTGATCCTCATGGTGCAATTTGCTTCAAGTTCTCAAGTGCCTTTGCCCCTCACTTCAATGCTTTACTTTCATCAGATAATATGTGTGTGCATCCATGCCTCAATCCATCACTGTAGTCTGTGTGTGTGTCTAAGCATTATAAAGCCAATATGGAGCAATGACTTGACATCTGATTATAAAGACAGTAAGAAAAGAGGTCAAACTAGACCATAAAACATGAGAGTGGAAGAGAAGTTTTGATAACTTAAGGTAAAGGATGCTACAAAATGCTGAGATTCAGTCTGAACCTGTCAACTGGTTTGGTATTTAAGTCCTTATCTTTGAGCAAAGGTGACAATATTGATTCTCTTTAATGTTTAAAATCAGGTTGGTATTTAAGACCGAAAGCACTGCATGATCTAATTTTTTTGCTTTTAAGAGCAGTTTTTTTTTGCCGTGGTCAGTGTCCCTTTTTATTTTTCTCCCTGCTAACTGTAATTGAAATGTTGGTCTAAAACTAACAAGTGAAGCAGGAGATAAAATTGATGAGGGCAGCCATTATGCCCTTTCACTGAGACCTTGGACGCTCATTTTCCTAAGAGCTTCCAGTGTTTGTTTAATTCTGTGAATGCTGCCTGATCTCATGTGCACACAGATTCACAGAAGCACAGATGCAAATAGAAAAAAATCTCCCTACTTAGAGGCAGGGACCTTGAGACAGCTGTGGTGAATGACAGAAAACAATAAAGCACTTTCCGTACTCTGGTAAAGTGGCGTTGCCAGGCAGCACTAGCATGACGTTGTCAACTTCTCCATTCTACCTCACTCCCTACTGGAAATGGTTAAATGTCATTTAGGTAGAGGTGGAAAGAGTTCTAAAAAATAGTAATTGAGTAAAAGTATCTTTACTTTGCCTAAATTCTACTCAGAGTAAAAGTAAAATTA
>NW_015150689.1:934091-951510 GCF_000732505.1 Cyprinodon variegatus
AAAAAGTACTCAATTACAGTAACTTGAGTAAATGTAATTCATTACTTTCCACCCCTGCATTTAGGGGAAGGATGGATTTTGTAAAAATATTATTGAATGAGTGAGATATATATAAATGCTGTAGAGAAAAGTAGTAGTAGTGAAAAGACATATTTTAGAAAATGTTTCAGGTATCCATTTTGCGAAGAAAATTACTTGATATTTTTTGGCAGATGGACTGGGCAACAAAAAATGCATAAATGCAATATTGAGTATAAATCTGCACATGACGGACAGACGGATGGATGGCATTGTTTTGCATTCAGAACCTTTTTAATGGAATAGAAGTTAAGGCTAAAGCTATATCTAAAAAATATATATATAAAGAGTGGGACCATACAACCTATTAGATACAAACTTTCCAAAGCAAAGAGTAGCTCCCAAGATCTAGAGCTGTCATTTGCATTTAATTAGAAGTACTGTATTAGAGACTTTTCACATTCAGCTAATGTAAGTCAAACATTGGCTGAATGTTTGACTCACATTAGTCAAACATTTAGTTTAAGGTTACCTCTGCCCTATTCAAATATCTAATTTAGGATATACTTCTGAACAATTAAATCAATGGATGAATAAGATGAAAATATTTTTTCTAAATACATGCTGTAGTTATTAACATAATAATGTGAAAGTACTTAAATACATGCAACACAACTGGGTAACCGCACATGCCATAAACATGATTAAAAATATTTTTCAAATGTTTGGTGTTTGTATTTGTAGCGAATGTTTTCCAGCTGTACACAGCAAGACGAGTGTTTACAGCTTTTATTGACACTTGCATGCATGGATGCACATGGTAAATATTGCTTCAATTTCCTCACTTCTTTTTTTTTCAGGAATTCAGTGTTTATGAATTAGATAAAACTCAGTTACTCAAGTGCTGTGAGTCACTTCTTTCAAGCAGCCTAAGTCTCTTTCATGCAAACATTTCCTTTCCTGATAGTTTTATCTCTAATAAGTCCTGAGTTTTTTGCAGATATTATGGGAGCTTTTACCTCTTAAATCATTAATGCAGCAGGCATCTGCTTGTGCAGCAAAAATCCTTTCAACCAATATAGGGTTACGGAAGCAGAGATTTTACTTTACATTTTATATTAACAGCAAGATTAAAGCAAAAGTTATAAAACATTAAAGGATTGACTGAGCTATGATAATATGTGCTAATTTTTTGTTAATTCTAACTCTAAAGTTCCTCCGCTGCTTAGCTTAAAGCTGATTTGTGAAGCTATATGACAGTTCTTGCCTGTGACTTATCTTCTACACACCATTCCACCTTGACTCAACCCCCTCACCCTGAATCGAAGTGGCTCCCTGAGTGCTTTTTCTTAACTGTCCCTGCAAAAAATGAATCCCTTAACTTTTAAGGGCCCACAAGTGGGCCCCCGAGGTTGAAGGAGGCAATAAGTTTTAGCTGAGGCTGACTGTTAAAAAATGAAAATAAATTTACATAATCACGGTCTCTACCTGTGCTGTTTTAAGTTCAGTTTTAACTGAATTATTTATGTAAGTCAAAAAGTACAGTTCTACTTGATCTGGATTACCCTTTTAAATTAAAATATATAAAGGCTACAGTGTCATTTAAAACATATTTCATATATTTTATAAAGCAGAAGCCTTTTATGATTGTTTTGACCAAACCTTATTTAAGGATAAAATTCTATCTTTAAAATGTATCAAAGAACTTTTAATTTTTTTGCAGATTTTTGAAAAATCTCACAGGAAGAAATAGACAATTAAAAGAATTTTATTAACAGTTATTTTAAGACTTTGGCGCTCAGACCAACACAGGAACTATTAGTACAGTAATATTCATTTGGAAGAAACCTCTGGAAGAACCAGGTTCAACATGGCAGCCTTCTCCCGGACCTATGATGTGATGGGGAATGCATTGAGAGAAATTACACTAAGGAAGAGGTTAAAGAAGCACTATTGAAATGCCTGAGGGTTCTGTGCAGTATATTTGTTGTTTGTAGAACTGCACTCCTCTGGACCGAGATGTCTGAAGTATTTCCAAGGATCTGCTGTAACCACTCTTTCTGTTTATATATATATATATATATATATAAACAGATATATATATATATATATATATATATATATATATATATATATATATCCAGTCTGTTGTTTTGTTATTTTTTTTGGATCANATATATATATATATATATATATATATATATATATATATATATATAAACAGATAGATATAGATCTATATATCTATCTATCTATAGATAGATAGATATATATCTATCTATATGTGTGTATATATATATAGATTTATCTCTCTCTGTATATCTATCTATCTATCTCTGTATGTCTATCTTTGAATGTGTGAAATATTTCAGAAAACCATGTTGTTAGACTGTCTTTCTTTGACTCTGGGAAACCTTGACTCAAATCAGTTCCTCTCTGGTGCACTTCATAGACTCCCACTGGACCCTCATCAATCTGTTCACCCCCACTCTGTTTCGCCTAAAAATGTGAATACTCTCTACTCTCCTCCGTATCCCTCTCAGTGCAACTTAGTAATGCATACTGTTCGGTCTAAATGTGCAGTAAGTTTCTGTACTTTTTTACCTGCTTTCTGCTGTTCACCATGAATGAGTGGATGTGTCTCTTTGCATTACAATTACATAGACTTTCAGCAGATTTACTCTACCTGGGATCTTTCCAGGCTTTACTGTGGTGCACTTGTCTATGCCTGTGTGCTCATGCACACTGAGGCAGCAGGTTTCTTTTAAAAGCAGTAAACTTAATGTCAGAGATTTTGGCTAGCTTCCAGTCTCCAACACCTCTCTTTTCCTACAGGCCTGGTTGACATTTAATTTATTTATTCTTGTGACCAGCTTATAAGAAAAGGTCCAGTTAGTTACAGCCAAGGCCAGTGGTGTGTGCTGGGATTATAGGATGCTGAACATGGCTCTTTGTAGCTCTATTCACACAGTTGAGCACATGCACAAGCCAAGAAGAAGTCAGTCTTCATTTTCTAAAACAAAACTAATATTAGTCCAAAGAACTGCACCACTGAGGCTAAAGAGCCTCCGTGAAATCACAGCTGTTATGCAGCGATTTGTGCCTGTCAGTCAGGATGTTCACACATTTAATTTAATCCATTTATAGCTGTATCAGTCAGCTGCCATGGGAGCAATGCATGCCATATATTCTGCTTTTTGCTAATGGTTTTAACATAATTACATGCTTTTACTATTTCTACTTGATAAATATTTGAGTCTAGGAGTGCACTTATTACCTGTGTGTCAAAGAGAGGTGAAAATACACTAACCATAGATATGAACACTAAAAATCACGGATAAGTTCCTGTGCAGCATACGGTTTTTTAAGTAAGTAGGTAAATTATTTACATAGCACACTTCAGAAGCAATGAAATTCAGAGTGATTTACATCATAAAAACTTCAGAATAAAAAATGCTAAGAAATCATTTAACTCATTAAAAACATCAATCAAGTACAAAGTAGTTCATCAAAACACATCTTTGATGTTAGATTAAGCCAGATCTAAAGTGTTTTCGCCCTGAGTTGCAAAATCCACATGTTGGTAGAAATGAGGGAGCACAGTCTTCAAGTTAGCCGGGTTAGAATCCACAGCAATGTCAAAAACGACCTCTGTGTATGCAGATTGGAGCTCAGAAATAGCCTGGTATAGAGTCTTCATGGCCTCTTTTGTATTAGCCCTGGGGGGCACGTAAACAGCAGTGATGCTAACCACACTAAACTCTCTGGGCAGATAGAACGGTCTGCAGTTAACAGTCAGAAACTTGAAGCTGGCGACTAATCTAGTATTTTTACACCAGCTGTTGTTGATTTACACCTTAGCTCTTTGTTTCTATCACTGTGGTACAATGTTAGCCCCTCCAGGCTAATACAGACATCCCATGTTTTTAAACATGGGATGCCCCCCATCTGCTAAATGTTTTTTTTTTAAATGCTCTAATTTTTACAGATGAATTTAACAGTTTTTCTTTATTTCTAATTCTAATTTTATAAAAACAAAATAGTAGTTTTATGGTAAATTAAGTCAAAAATTCCTGAATTATAAATGTACATTGAACTCATAAGAAATAGAATTTTTATTGAACCTAATTAAAAAGAAATTTCACTTCATGCAGCTCTCTTAATATACTTGAATCCCTTGCCCTGTATTATTTATTTCATGCTTCTCTGTGCCCCTCCTGGCCCCCTGGTACATTTGGTCTAGATCCGCCACTGTTCCTCACCTTCACTAGACGTGGATATACTTTAGTATATTCTGCTGTTTTACTCGAGGATTCAACCTCTGCCGTTTCACAGGATGCACCGCTTTGAGTGGTAACTAGGTGACTGCCAGAGAGTAACCCAGAGAAACTTATCGCACTGATCCAATCAGCTTTTTGACAACCAGTCGCCTGGAACACACGTTGAACAGAGTATCCCTTTGGACAGATACGCTGCACAGGTTTCACAAGAAACCTCCTCCCTACACCCCGCTCTCTCTTGTTGTGCCTGTGCAATCAAAGTAATTCTAATCCGCACATGGTGTACGAATTATTGCATTGCCTGCACGCTCTCACTCGCATTAAAAATATACCGCCCCCAATAGTCTAAAATCCAGGATAATTTATCAGACTCGCGGGCATCCGTGAACAACTATCCATATAAGGGAGTATCCTGGAACTTCCGAGTGTCTTGGGATGTCTGCTAATAGCATTATCTGGTATTGTTAAATGAAGCCAAGACTCTGTCAGAATGATGGAGCAGCAGTTACTAATCTCCTTTTTTGAATTGAGTTTGAATTGGTGAGCGGACATTGGAGAGCAGGATTGATAGAATCAAGTTCTGTCCTTATTAGCTTCACCTTAACATGGCAGGTTCAAAGCACAGGTTTTCCTTTGTTCAAGCCAAACATCAGGGGAAAGTCTTCCTTTAGAGGCTCCCACCTCCAATCAATGTCTGAAGGTTCTGAAACTCAGAGAAAAATGTTAGGGGTCTGCTTGGCAGCAGTTGGCTCTGAAATGTCAACCATCATAACTTAGCCTTGGTCAGTCTTGAAGTCTGGAACTTGGGCCTGGGCTTTCCATGATGGCTTCCTCTTCCAATTTACAACCCTGTGTAGCTTCACGGAAAGAGAAAAAAGGGTAGAGACAACTTATTTGGTCCTCATGTAGGAGGTGTTTTGTAGAGTTAACTGGGTAAGAGTTCCAGAAGAGTCCCCTGTGGGGCAAAACTGAACCCTCTACCCCAGTGAACGTTAAGATGAACATTAGTCCTCAGTGCCCAAAATAATTATCATGATTTATGGCCCAATAACCCTAAACACATATTTGTGAAAAGAAAAGAATAAAGCAGGTGAACAAAAAGCAGCAATAAGAAATCTGGACAATTCTTATATGGAAGACTCTGGCCAGGAAATGAACCACTTCTAAAAGGCACACTACACACAGAAAAATGCTCAGCTGGGATATAAACCCCAGACTGTCTTGCTGCAAGGCAACAGTAGGCCTACTAACAGCTGTTCTACAAGCTGCCCATTTTCAGATAAAGTTTTTTTTTTAATAGTTTGGTGTATCATCTGACCATTTGTACAAATTAAAAGCTTAAATTGGCCAATATTATGTCCAAATTAATATCACACATGATGAAAATTATTATATTTAAACATCTGTCTGGATCTGTTAAAATACACAGAGTACTCACCATGGAGACAAGCAAAGAAAACACACAAGGGCATCTGCAGTACATCTTTAGTTCTACATCAAACCATTTTGTGCACATAGCATTTCAGGAGCAGATGTTGTTTAACTAATTTTGCCAAAGCCTGATACACCACTGCAGGTCTAAACATGGCAGGGTAAAATAAGATAGCAACACTTCAGTGTTGCTTTTTGTTTTTCTACACACCTTTTTAAGGTTTATATCCTATCAATTGCCCTCCAGCCAATCCATACCTCCTATAACCCATTTTTTCTCGCTGCCTGCCTTTGAGACACTGCTAAAAGAAGTTGACATGTGTATTGTAGTTAGGTAGAGCTATCACCAAGGGGCAGTAGTGTGCCACAAAGCACTGCCCTTATAATTATATTATTACTTAAACTGGGAGATAAAATGTGTCTACTAAGAATCGACGCGGACAACCTAAATATGTGAGATCAAAGAAACTATGATGAGTAAAGTCCAACTTCATGTGATGTAATGAGGAAAGGATGTAACAGATGGTAGACAGATGGAGAAGTGAGGGCAGAGAAGAGAGACGTTGCAAGTGAGGAGAAAGGGCAGAATTGGGGGTGAATCCATCAGCCCCTTCCTGTGAGGCGTGACAGTGTGCAGAACAGATAGATGGCTGCCTTTAGGTGTGCCTGCTGAGTGGCAGAGCAGCTGGCTGTTGATGCCACCATCTTTTGTTGGATTCACGTGGACGCCTCATGCTTTTTCGATCACTCATTGCCACCCTTGGCTAATCACACCCATGAAAAATTTTGTTTAAAATTCACATTATAGTCCATAGATTGGAGGGAAGTGTCAAAACCAGGCAGCAGTGCAGAAGACTGCAACAATGTTTAAAGCAGGATTGATGCTCTTGTAAAGCTGTTTTTTTTAGGGCTTCACCGCAGCTACCTGGAAAGAAACTGTATGTGTCTGTAGATGTCTGAGCAGTATTCATGAGAGAAGCCCAGTCCACTGGGAGAGCAACAGAGAATATTCAGTGGTGAACTGAGCAACCAGAAACTCAGTGGACTGGATGGAGTGAAAGAAAATTAAAGTTGGTGGAGAAGCTGAGTGGTGCACAGGTACTGCCTGAAGTCCACAAGCCAATATCTGTCACTATGGCATTAATTATATTCTCTTTTCATTAGCACACACCCTCGGGACTGCTGTTATTAGACACAGCCCAATTAAGCCTGCGGTGAACTAACGATGCTGAGGAAGGGTGAGGAACTGTCACACAAGCAGATGGATAAGGACACTGTTTGGGGAAGGGATATCTACGCAAAAATGTCTGCATTACAGTGTGTCTTTACCAAGATTTACTTTTAGAACGGTAGCTGAAAAATAAAATATTTGATGTTTGGTCAAAGAGGCAGGGGGAAATTTTAGGTTAAACCCAACTACATTTTCCTTCATCTGAAGGAGCTCATTATATGGATTACCATGAAAATGTGTAAAGGTGTGATAATTCAGAAAATCCCTCTAACTGAGATTGCTCATTTAAAGCCTCAATTGTTTTGATTTTTATTTTTTTTTATTTTTTTTGGTAATTTAAAAATCACTGAGAAAGTCAGCGTGTTTCAGTTTCTTATTGGTTTGAAAAGAGAGAAAACCCCTGAAAAAAATTTTTTTGGCATAATATTTAGTCACATTTAGGAATCTGCTCCTCTGTGTCCAAGAAGATGGCTCTCAAATGGATACAGCTGATCTGATTCAGAGATTTGGCTCTTTGTTTGTAGGTTAGAGTATCTCATTAGGGTATTAGATTTAGACTGTTAGATAAAGAGAGGAACATAAATTTCCCTTCTGGTCTTGGAATGGCTGGATCTGCGAAGAAGACTCTTTGGCATTTCCCCATGTATTGGTTAGCTAATCTTGGATGAGAATGTAAAGATGAGCAGGTTTGTGATCTAAAGGGTAGCTCAGTTCAGTCTATAGTGTGGATGTTACTGTGTGTAGTTTGTATGGTTAAAATGTGCATTCCTAGTTTGGATTTTCATATTATTATATTATTATACTATATATTACCATTATATTCAAGAAGCATCTGTTGTCTTTTGGCATAAACACAATCCCTAAATGCAAGTCCCACTAAACACAATGACTGATTCAGTGAGCTAGTGAGAAAAGTATTCAAACATATTACCTGGAAAAGAACGAATAAATGTTATTTTTTCCTACTCTGTATCTTTTCTTTCATATTATCTGTCTCGCTTCTAAATGACTGCCAGCTAAAGAGAGCTGAGAGCTGCCTCTGGCCAGGTAAAACATATAGCTTCGCTGGATAGAGTTGAGGTGAATCATAGTGTCAGCATTTCTTTGATTCAGAGCCTGTATCCCTATAGCATGTATTTGGTTCATTTGACACATTGAATAACCTGTCAGCCAGCTGGAGGGATATTTTGCCACCTCTTCTCCACAAGCTCGGTAGGGAACTTTGCTGAAGGCTAAAAGGTAAAAGCATCTCTGAAGTTAGATGCTATCAGTACAATATATTGAAATATATTAAACCTGGACACAGACCACATCTTTCTCTCAACATATGTTTAGTCCCTTTTTCCACTATGTTGGAAGGCAACTTTTGTCTTTTTAAATTTGAGTCCTACCTCTGATGTGCTTTTTGAAGGTTGAAGACTAAACAAGAGGACTATCAAAGGCAATAACAATCCTGTTAGAAAAACAGAAAGTAATTTTCCTTGATTGCTTCAGACTGCTATTTGTCTCTCACTGATTTAATCCTTTCAGAATATTCGCTGCTCCCCTCATTCCCTTAACTATCTCTGGTAGCTTATGCGACCTTATTGATGAGTAACTGACTACCAATTTTTTTTTTTGGGCTGATTATGCAATTTTCTCTCCAATCTAATATGGTTAATGAGCCAGGAATGTCATATTTATTAGGTAATTTACCATAATTTATCATTTTTGACTTTCACTATAGATAGCAATATTGGCTCTGAACAAATGAGAGGATATGGAAAGGTAGGGGAACTATTTCAGTAAGTTGGCAGAAATAATATCCCCAGATATTTTATTTACAGCAGTTATCAACTTAAGTTTTCTTATTTTTCTAAATGGTTTATTAAAGAAAAGCAATCCTTTCTTTTTAAATTTGGTTAAAGATTATATTTATTTACTTGGCAAAATCCTAAGCACCTTGCAGAGTGGGTGGAGCTGGTCCACTGTTTCATGGTGAGGACAAAAAAACGCACTGCTCCTCATGAACTCGGGGTTCGACAATCAGCTGGAATCTCCTCACCAGGACCCTGGCATAGGCCTTCCCTGGAAGCAGAGAAGTGTGACCCTCCCATAGTTGAAACACTCCTCTGGTCCCTCCTCTTATGTAAGGGATCCCCCAGCCCAGTCTACCAATCCAGGGGCACTGTCCCCAACCTGCAAGTGATGTTGATGAGGCGTGTCAGCCTATCAAGATCCTAATCTCTGAAATACTCAGGTAGGGTCTTGTCTACCCTAAAGAATCTAGATGTATGGAGAGCAGAAGCTGGAGACCGATCTAGCATTTTTATACCAGCTGTTGCTTGGATCCCCCCTTTTGTCTTACTGCTGAACTCTCTGCACAGCAGTTACTAAACATATTTTTTGAAGTGAGTTCGAGTTGGAGATTATCCATTTTGCTCCAGTGAGCAGACATTAGAAGGCCGGATTGTCATGATCTTGGCGCTGATGTTTTTTTTTTTTCCTTTGCCCGTTGCTGCCCTGTCTACAGTAATTGGTTCTGCGGCTGATTAACGCCGATCGTTTCCACCTGTTTCCCCTACTATTTATGTTGTGTGCTTGCCTTCCATCAGCGCCACGAGCAGTTTGGTGAAACTAACTCTAGCTTTCTGAATCTTGTTCTGTTTTTCTGATTGTGACCAGTTTCTGTCCTTTGGATCCCAAGTTTTGCTTTGCCCCTGCCTGATCTGTTATTTTGATCTGTTTGGAATGTTTCCCGGCTCTTACCGGCTTATGAACATAAACGTGGACCTGTTTCCGGTTTTGGATTTCCCCTCAAGGACACTATAGCTGCTCAGCGTCGGCTGGCACCTGCTCTGCTCTCTCTCTAGGAACCCTGGAGGCGGTGCCTGTCGTAAGGTGGGGATTAGCCTTTCATTTTGGATTCTACTCTTTCCTCCAGAATCGGACTGAACTTTGAATCAGGTCAGTGACTTTTGTTCATAGTCGTGATCAGCCCGACATTCAGTCACTGACATGTTTTTCCTCTTTCTGCAGAGATCTGTCCCGCAGCTGATGAGCAGCCCCGTTACAAATAAACGCTTTGAACTTTCCCACTATCTTTCTTGCATTGAATTCTATGTCCAATATTCTGAGTTCATTACAAGGATTGATGGTAACAGAGGTTTGAGGGGATTTCTCCTTAGCTTCACTGTTAGCCTGCCTCTGCAGCCCCTCTTACGGCGTCTTGCACAGCGCGGCCTGCTCCTTTTGTTGTTTACATCTGTCCATAGCACTTCACAGCTTTTTAAACGGTCAAGAGTTGCTGTATGTAAGAGTCTAGAAACAATATTTTGTGACCGAAGGCTGTGATACGCACTCCAAGAGTAAAAGCCATTCCACATCAGGGCGAAGAGGCCGTTTGCCTTGTGGATCGACTCCTACTTTGTAGGGTTTTAATCAGCGTCTTTAGTGTATTTGTCTGGAGCTGTGGCCAACCGCTGCTTTAAGGCGCAGCCATCTTCCATACACATGATACATTTCCTGACAAAAATCTCTGTCATGTACAAAAGTTCTATTATTTATTTGACCACATTCCCCTTTATATTTGGTGCAATTTGACACGTTGGTTAAATTATACCAAAGTGACTGCTCCACTTGGCACACAGCCAACTAAAGCCTTTTGCTTTATCTAAATTTTTGCTCAGTCAGTTGAAGAAAATCCTTAATCAATACCCTGAACAAAGTACCTGTTTGTCATGTTTAGGTTTTCACATCAAAGTAAGAACAAAAAGCTGATTACATATCAGCTCTGTACTATTCAGGGTCACATGGGGCTACAGCCAATACAGGCACAACAAGAACAGGTTGCAAACCCAAATAGCGTCAACAGAAGCCCCAGATTGTTGTTTACACTGAGAACACTTCGAGAAACGTAGGCAAGCAATGGGAGAATAGCCTGATTTTACAAAACTGGCCTGAGGAGTTGATTGTTATACAGCAGACTTTCTTACTTTGATGAAACACTGCAAATCTCTACAGTATACTATACACTCTTAACTATTAATTTGCTTTCTTAAATCAAGATATGAACTGCATTCATAATTAACAATATATAAGAAATTTTGTTCATTTTTATATGGTTTGAAAATAATTTTTACTTAAGTTATAACAGGTTTCCACCTACAGTACAATTATTTGAAACATATTTTTTTTCCAGCAAAGCTGTGGAAAAAAAATATGTGCACCCCAACATTCAGCTGTTTAATTAAAAAAATAAAATCTTTTTAATAAAATTTTTGGCCAATTTATTAACAAAATTCCATATGTTTATTGAGATTTCCAGGTATTTTGTGTGGCACAGCTATTGTTAGGTTCTTACACAGTATTTTACTTGGACTAATTGTGTCAGTTTTGACTTATCACTGCAAAACCTCGACTTAGCTTTTAGAAATATTCTGTTTTAGCTTTGCAGCTGTGTTTGGCAACATGGTATTAAATTGCCTGTATGAAGCCTAGAATTAACTTCCAGACTGATCAATATTGAATCTAAAGCATCTCTGTATACAAAGAAGTTCATGTTTCATATTTTGACTGTTAAGTTCACAGGTACTGTTGATGCAAAAAATGCCAAATTTGGCCGCCCTTCAACACTCCAGTAGTTGTTTTGTGGTCTTTGGGCCAAACTGTTGTGTTCAGTGTCTTTCAATACATTTAGTTGTGCTTCCTGAGTAAAACTTTCTACTTTGGTCTCATATATCAAATGGAAATGATTCTTGAAGTTTTGTGGTTTATTCATAGGTGACTTGGCAAACCTTATTTCTACATCTCAATATAGAGGAGTTTGGTTTTATTTTATAAATTGATGAAAAAATAAACACATAAGCAAATTGTCACACATTTTCATTATCGTAACATTATATAAGTAGTTTGATTACCGGCCCAAAAATATATATTTTATCTAAGGTGAGCACATTTTATCTGACTCACCTGCTTTGTTGGTGAACAATGGGATTCCCCACCTTCAGCATACACATTACTTGGCAAATACTATTCAGTCAGTACACCTACACTTGCAGACACACATATTCTCGTTTGACTATAAGAAGTGAGATTGGAAGTTCCTGCGCTGTTCGCCAGATGTGACGTCAAGTGCATCCATGTTGAATAGGTTTAACCTAGCAAACAATTGAAGCCTTACATCCAGGGTGGATTGTCTCGATACTCAACGCAACCTGCATCCAGCTCAATTTAGATACCAATAGAAACTCGACATAACAGGAAAAAAAAACCTTGTTAAGAATGAGCATGAGCTAAGAGCATGAGCAGAAGAGTGCTACATTCCTATGCTTTGGCCACAGGTGGCAGTATCATTACAACATGATGTTATGCCTCTTTAAGCCCAAAAGCTAACCATTGGCAAAATAGCTGGTGACGACTGGCCAAAGTGTCCTCACTTTGAAGAAGTGTCCTTACTCCAAATGTTAAAAAATTAAAACTGGTCCTCATTCTCATTCTAAAACAGGTGCACCCACACACTCAGCTTTCATAGAAGACTGAATACAAACATATTTCACACATCAGGAAATCCCTATCCACATCACTTCTCTATTGCAATGACTGCATACTGCTTCCAGATTACTAAAATTGATTTTTTTTCTTTTTTTTTTTTTGACTCAGCTAGACTCTTCTGCTCTTTCTATTCATTCACATGTGTGAGGTTTTGTAATGCAACAATGGGTTGCCCTGGAAATTTTGCATGTTGGAGCTACTTTAGAAATTTGCTATGCCAAACAAGCAGGAACCTGTTGTCAGTATCAGCTTGACTCTGTTTTTAAGAGACAGCTGAAAATCCAAACTTGACCTGATAATTTTTCATCACTTCTAATGTCTTTTAGTCACTTTGTTCAGGAAGGTTTGACATTTTTTGATTGTCTTACAAACAAATGTGTTTAAAAATGAGAATATAAATGAATGAATAGTTAGATATTTTTATGTAATCAAAATTGTAAAAATATTATATAGATTCACCTTACATTGATTTATTTATGTTAATTTCCAGTGTAGCTTAGCATCGTTCCCATTCATCTAAATGTATCAATGCCTGCTTTTATTATCATGGTATCATAGTGCATAATCGGCCTGCACCCTCCGCTTACCTATATTCCACAGAGAATTATGCATTGTTGTCAAGAGAATAATGAGACAGACACAACAATGGAGTCAATATGAAGGCTGCTCTTAAAGCAGCCTGGGCTTTTTGAGACAAAGTAAACAGAGTAGAAGGCAGATTGATTGATACCACAAGTGGGGATGGATGGATGGATGGATGGATGGATGGATGGATGGATGGATGGACGGACGGACGGACGGACGGACGGACGGACGGACGGACGGACGGACTGACGGACGGATGGATAGACGGACGGAATATTTCAAGATATATCTCTCTGTGTGTAACTAATCCATTAGAAATTTTTACATTTATGCATTCTGTTGTAAAAATGAATTAGCCTTGTTTTATATTCTGTTTTACTAAAGTGCATCTGTATGTGCCTTGGTGTATTGCAATAAAAGAGCAGTGGAATAGAGAAAAACTTACCTAAGGGTGAAAAAAGGTGTGAGCAGCTAAATGTGTATTTTTAGTTGATTCTTTTCTTGACATCCTTCCAGGAACTCCACTGCCCTCCATGTTCCTTTCAATCTCATCCTATCTCATTAAATTCAAATCTCCAGCCCCATGTGACCACAGAGATTGTTGCTAGAGGAGGTAAAAAATGAAATATTCAACATACAGCCTATGATATTTCATGCTCTTGCAGCCCTGACGCCTACATACCATCTTTTAGTTGTGAAGTTTTCATTATTTACAAAAACTTACTCAACGGATATATGAGCTGATAGACATTTGTGTATCTAGGGACCCCTCCCCATCATTTCCCTGTAACACTCAATAAAATATAGAGAGCTACTTGCACCATTTCTAATTAATTGGAAATGATCCAAAAGACTTTTTTTTTTCCAATCATAGAGTGAATCCAATTTAATAGAACCACACTATGAGTCTTTCTCTGTGCAGCTTGTAAGAATTTCTCCATCTGATCACTTGGGCTGTCAAAAAATAAAAATCCAAATTAGGGTCTTGTCCAGATATGCAATTAGTTTGATATGTTTTTCTGCCTTAGTGAGGAAAACAGAATCAGATAAGGGAGGGAAGGAGTAGAGCTGCAATGACTGAGTGCATTTGAAACTTAAAGCAGATCGCGATTCCACAAAGGGATACAGGGTGACTTTATTTAATGAATAAGATTAGGTTTACTGCCAGCAACAACCTCATGCAGACAGTGAACAGGGCCGTTGATGTATTGCACCATTGCTGCCACCAAACAAACTGTCCTCTAAGATTGTCTGTAATGAACTCACCAAAGGTAATGTAGAAAGTGGTATGATATTAAATCCATCATGTGAATATGCAAAGCTTAAAGTATAGAGTAAAGGTTTGTGTAGAACTGGATAAATAACTAATATTTGTCAGGTCAAACCAGTTCCTGAGAAAAAAAATTAAACTGCAATTATAATGCAATGAAGTATTGCAGGGAGATGATACAGGGCTAAAAATGTGACAGAATGGGTATTGACTTCTAACCATGACAAGGCAAAGACCAAAAGTATCTAACCCTCTCTTTGTACAATGTCTGTGTTAGCTCAAGAGGTGTATTTCTTTCAGCCAATTTTCACAGACTGTAACATAAACATAAAAGTACTGCTGTTTGGATTGTTAGATTGCACATCAGCATATTCTGAACAGTTGCAAATTACCTTAAACAAACTAAAGTCCAATTAGAAAGTGCCATTGAATGGTTCACTGATACTTTTAATTGCATAACACAAAAAATGGCGACTTGCAGTAGAAGAATAAACAATTCTAGAATTCACTGACAAAAACTAATGGAACAGGGTGAACAATATTATTCTTATGGCATTTATTGACAACAAACTTCTGCATTTAAACAGGCTTTATATTTTAAAGAGTAATAACACAACTGTAAGTTTATATAGTAAACTATAAATTACACTTACATTATTCATCTTTATTTTTATTGTCATTCAGTTTGAAACAAGCAAACGATGTATCATAACAGCACTGTGACAATTTGCATCAGCAGTCATTTTTCACAGATTTCCAAGGGAAAATAAACAAAGATGTCTGCTAACTCATCACACACTTTCCCATAACACTCAAACAAATATGCATTATTAAGAATTTCTATCTACTGTTGTGACTCTGCAACTTTCTAATGTCCATTAAGTTCTAAAGAAACTTACTGGCAATGCAACCCTGAAGTTTTCCTCAAAGGTTCATAGCAGTAGTCTTCAACTTAGGGACCATCTTTTGGCAAGTTCTGGATATTTGGTTGTTTTTGGTTGTTACCAAAAAAATATTTTGAATAAAAGGACCATCAACAGGTTTCTGCCAAACGCATTGGCATACCTTGGAAATAATTCATTCAATGGAAGCAGGAGAGGTGAAGCAGAGAGGCTCCTACAGTCTTATCAAGACTATTATAGATAACTTGAAAAACTCAGATCCTCTGTTTTATTTGGACCACTTGTTTACATGTACTTTAGTTTAGTGGGATAAAGGAAAGGAGAAATTTCATTATTCACCACAATCTGTTTGTGTAACACTCTGATAATTAGGTTTGAGGATCATTAGGTTTTATCTGCAAATCTGCAAATATGACTTATTCAGTTATTTATCATTTCCTTTTTGTTAGACAGGTAAAAAATATATTTATTTATATATATGCAATTAAGTTATAAAATTATAAAAGATGAAATATTATACAGAACTTGTAACTTAAACTTCTGTACAGAACTAATAAATCATATGTTGTCTGAATATTTTGTCTTTTTCTTTGAGAATAATTGTATTAGCACTTTGTCATATAAAAAGCATCCTCACTCTGTGTATGAGAGATGTCCTGTCCATTTACTGCATATAAGTAGTTATTGGGGACATAGAGCTGCTTTAAGGAGTGCATAGTTCCATGTTTCTTCAGGGATTGAAATTACCCTTTCGCCTCCCTGACACATGACTATATGAGTTACAGATTTCCTAGAGAAGGGTTAATTTACTTGACTACCTTAATTGGACCTCAGCTTTCCAACAGAATAGCTTGAAACCTGCCCTAACTGTTGCCAGGGCACTCTACCCAGGCCTGTGCTTCTTTGCCAGGTGCCCCCACACACACAAACACACACACACCTATTGTGTTACATTGCTTCTAGTTTTTTAATTGAGGATTTTGTTTTTTTTACCTATTGTTATTGGGTCTATCTCACCACTATTATTATTGCTTATGTGGTGGAAACACTGATGAGTTGAGCCTGTTTTACATTAGTGACATTAAGCAACTGAAGCCCAGTAATGTAGCTTGACACACTAGGTCAAAAATGGGCATCAGGCTTTTTTGAGTAAGTTTAGTGAAATACCCTTCTAGACTTGACATAGGGTAAAACCAAAACATGAATCTTACTAAATATACCATCCTGTATTCCATGTAAACTTCTATAAATTATACAATTTCCCACAGTAGATGAATGATGATCCCATAAATGTGATTAAAGATTTTATTTATGGAGAACCTGTAACCTTCTCTTTAAAGGACACACAGGATTTATGCCTTCTGACACTCTATTCTCTTTTCTAATCACCTTGAATAATTCAGTTGTTCAAACTGTATTTTAGATTTACATCATCACACGCTTAAAAAAATGCATATTTTTGCTTCAGAGCTATTTGGAATTCCATCTTTATTTTTTTACTTATTAGTTCTTTGCTCCTTTCAAAATGCTAGGAACACATGCAATATGCTTTAGTGAAGTTAGCTCGTTATCTGCCCCATGCATTACTTGCTACTATTATTATTCTCAAACATAGTTATGCCAATATAAAAAATCTGTGTAGCATTTGTTTCTTTCATAAATAATAATATAGAAAAATTAGTTCTAGTTGCCATACTAAATTAAATTTATTTTAAAAATAAACAAATAAAGAGTGTATTATTTACTTTATTATTATTTATTTTTTTCATTATGGGCTTTTATAGCATCTTATGTTTACAAGCAGATTCACAAATACTCAAGCCTGCCAAATGCTGAGCCCTGAACCAGGGCAGAATTATGGGTTGGCGAGATAACTACATGTATAACCCTGGCTCTCTGGTACCCTGAAGCCCGATTCTTAGTGAGGCTAGTCACCATGGCAACTTACTCTGAGCCTGCTCCGGGGTAGCTTTCAGGATTGATTTAAATCCTTGCAGCCAAACAGCCAAACAGGGTGGGACTGACAACAAGGTGCCCTTTTATTGAAGACTCGATTTAACCCAGAGGGGGGAAATAAATTAAACAAAACAAGGTCACAAAAAACCAATTTGAAAACCAAAAAGCAGTTGAAATAAAAAAGATTTCTTAAGAAACTGAACATTTTTCAATT
>NW_015150689.1:952600-964617 GCF_000732505.1 Cyprinodon variegatus
TTCTAGCTCCTCCCAAGGGCTGAAAGAGGAGCTAGAAAAAGATGTGGAAAGTAAGAGCAGCAGTGGTGCCAGTGGTAATTGGAGCACTGGGGGCTGTGACCCCCAAACTGGGAGAGTGGCTACAGCAGATTCCAGGTAAAACATCAGAGGTCTCTGTCCAGAAGAGCGCAGTCCTAGGAACAGCTAAGATACTGCGCAGAACCCTCAAACTCGCAGGCCTCTGGTAGAGGACCCGAGCTTGAGGATGACACATACCACCCCACGAGGGGTGAGAAAACAGTTTTTTAGTTTTTATATATAAACTGTTTTCTCACCCCTCGTGGGGTGGTATGTGTCATCCTCAAGCTCGGGTCCTCGGGCCTGGGCTCTTGAGGGTTCTGCGCAATATCTTAGCTGTTCCTAGGACTGCGCTCTTCTGGACAGAGACCTCGGATGTTTTACCTAGAATCTGCTGTAGCCACTCTCCCAGTTTGGGGGTCACAGCCCCCAGTGCTCCAATTACCACTGGCACCACTGCTGCTCTTACTTTCCACATCTTTTCTTGCTCCTCCTTCAGCCCTTGGTATTTCTCAAGCTTCAGTAACACCGATGACCTCGGCACAGGTGACTGGGGTTCGATTCCCGGCGTCGACATCCAGGTACACCCTTAGGCAAGGTGATTTGTGGGAACCAGGGCAACTTGATGACAAATTGGCTACTGGAACAAGACATAGATGGGCTAGAGCAGGAACTTGCTACTGAAATATATATTCAGCATTTGAAAAATTTTCTAAGATTCATAAGTAATTTTATATGTCTTTCTTGTAAAATTGCACTTAATAAGATTCTTAATATTGTTCATGATTATAAACAGTTGAAGAAAGCCAGTATTAAAACATATTAATAGAATCCTTATTTTTTTCAGTTGCTACTATAACAGTGATTGTTATAATTTCTAAACATATACGTCTGAAAAGCTTTCTAAGCTGATGTTGGTATTGTGATTCTCTTGTCTTCTTCTACTTGCCACTAGAGCCTTATAAATACTTTGTTACCTTAGGGCCCAGAAGAAGTTTAAAAATTGTAATAAAATGCTCGCTATTCATATATATAATGTAGGGATATGATCAATTAAAGAAAGAGTTGTTCTCTGTCATTCCATATTATTCTAAGATAGAAAAAGAAACAAAAAGAAGCAAGAGTTTCTCATATTTCAATTGTTGGTTTCAAATAGAAAATGGAATGTAAATATGACACATTGATTAAAAAAAATACACCAGACTTCTGTTAATCTGATACTGAAAGAGATGCAGCTGCTAAATGCAGAGGACTGTGCAATTGACCCAAGATGACTCTGTCAAGGTATCATTGCCTGGAAATGAAAAGGTAAAGCAAATTGCTATGTCCGCCTGGAGAGACACTGATTGCTGCTATACCCCGGACTATTTAAAAGCATAGTCCCTTTCCCTTCCAGCTAATGAAGAATTTCACTTAGACACAAATAGGAGAAATCGTAAAGAAGGCAAACTGTCCAGAACCCAGTCGTCCTCACTCCATGGGACACTCTCGATTTCTCTACGATCTCTTGTTAGACCAAAAATCAATCCCTTCATTGAGTAGCGGCCCATTTGTTCTTGGCTTTGACAGAGGCTTGGGTCAATAAAGGCAGTGCATTGCTACTCCCTCCCTCCAGAGCCTGTGCTTGGCAAAGCAATTCTGCAACGGGTGTGCATGATAGATGACACAGACATGTGAATGGAATCGCTGGAGCAACACAGAGCTACACTGGACAGCACTGAAATATTTTTGTTGCCTGCTCTTCAATCTTTGAAGATATGACTTTAATTTTTATTCAGCCCTTCATTTTAATCCCTGTTTTAAATTATATGAATTATTTTTTCTCCACTTTGTTTTATAAAAGCTATTCGAACAATATTTTGTTTCTGAAAATCATTATGTAACATAAACTAACTTCCCTGGAAAGGTGCAATGACATTCTGAAAACAACAATATTCCTCACCTAAAAGTGGATGAATTGTGAAAAAGTATTTATTAGTGAGGAACACTTTTTTTGTTTGTTTTTTTCACCTAGATTTTTTTAGCTAAAGTAATTCCTAACCCTATACCTCCATCATAATATTGTGGAAATGAGAATATTTTGTTCTCTGGCATAGGAAGATGCAGGTTGTATATACATTGTGATCTCCTGCATAGCTAGGCAGACAGACATTTTGAAATGTTGCAAAATAGTGTCGCAACTATGATATGCCATATGTAGTAAGGATATATTTACACCGACCATGTAATTAAGAGTTGAGTAGCATTGATCAACCAGTTAGCCTACGATTTTCATGATACTTTGCCACAAAGATATTAAACTTGCACTGAAGAAGGTTCATATGACATATGCCTTAAGGTCAAACTACTTTCTGATTGATTAATTTATTTCTTATTTGAACATTTTGGGCACGTATTAAATAATGCAATTATATCATTAAATGAAAGGCATTCAGTAAATATAGGAAAAACTAACCAAACAATATGATGACGTCATGGTTAAAGTAACAGCCTGCCCTAAAATATAAAATATGTTAATGCTTATCTTATATGCATACTACAGATATGTGATAATATACACATAATACACTTAGTTTGTCATATTTTGGCATTAAAAGTGATTATTTTCTATTTATAGCAAGATACAAGGCAAGACTTGTAAATACATAACAGATGCTTTAACATATTGCTTTCCTTGGGGGAAAATAATGGTACAATTTATTTGCTTTATTCTGCATTCATAAATTAGAATGAGTCAATGAAGTCAATGAAATTTACTGATTTTCCTCAGATAAAAACTTTGAATCATTTGACTGTAAGATCTGGTGAAGTCTAAAGTGCCTTGAGTTGACGTTTTGTGAATTGGTGCAATAGAAATAAACTAAAATGAATTGAATTTATTATGCTATAATATTTATATTTATTGAATTGAATATAGGCATATAATTTTGCAACCAATCTGTATAGGGATTGGCTGGGTTTTCTCTCAAAAGTGAGGATTATAGAAATAATTGTTTAAACAACTTAGTCAACTAAGTCCTTTTCCATTGATAGAATCTATTTTTCCTGGTAAACTGTCCAATGTGTGTTCATCAGGTAAATAAATCTAAATGATTGAGAAAAAACAAAACAAAAAAATCTGGGCTATTCAGATTCCACTGTGTAAAATCTATTTTCTGTAGCCTATCCAGCAAGGGTTTGAGAGAGGTCTTCTTATACCTTAAAGCATAGCAGAATATTTGAATGTAAGTCACCACCCCATTGACTGTACCTTGTAAAGACTTTAACATGTCTTAGCCTAAGGGGTCTTAAATCTCTTTTAGATTTAAGTTAGAAGAGTCAGAAGGTAAGAGTTTCCCCTAAGCAAAACTGGAATTCAGATTTTCTTTGAATGTGTAAATGACTGCTTAGTTCGGCTAAGAGGATCATGATTAACTAAATCTTTTAAATCATTTGTTTTTCCTGTGGAAAGTTTAGTAATTAACCTGCTTTGGTTTTATTTCCTCTCTGGCTGGCAGTAATGAATAGACTAATGAATGCAATTATCCTGACCCTATCATTATGTGACATAAATAAATGTATGGAATAAAGTCATTATTTGTATTAATATCTGTGGTATGTCCTGGATTATAGTCTCTTCTAGAACATAAGAATAATAATTCAGCACTGGAACAAATCTGTGCTGATTTAAATGTGTGCTGTTTTAAATTGCCCATTAGGAAACAGAACACAAGAGCTAAGCTTAGACAAATATAAAAAAAAAACACAGAGTGGACTTTCCCACACTCCCCAAATGATGTACAGTTAGCTGTATAAACATTTCCACCACAGTCTGGTAACAGAGTGAGCAAGAGGTACAACACTTGAATAAGTACCCGCGGAGGGACAGGCCCTCCTTCACATAAAGCTGAAACAGCGAGCGCGTCCATGTAACTTCCTCTTCTTTGTGTCATGAGGCTCATGGTCTAGGCTGCTTCCTCTTTTGCTTTATATCATCACTGACAACGTTGTTTATGCTTTCCCAGCACATGTTGAGGAGAGAGTTGTTGTAATAAGGGCTCCAGCTTGCTCAAGGATTTTAAAAATGTCTTCAGTCATGGATGGAGAGGTGCTGTCATTGTCGTCTTTTTCATCGTTGCCAACCTCATCAGCAACGGCAGGAACTCGGCGAGATGCTTCGGCCAAGCACACCAGCAGTCTTCCTCACGGCCCTGGAGATCACATCTCTACAAAGGAATTATGGTCTGTATACAACATTTATAATTTCCTACACGTAAAAAGACCAAAATATATTTATGTATTTAAACGTTGTAAAGGATGAGATGAAACTGCTTGTTAGGAGGAGGGTCTTTCTGTTATATTTGTAGTTTCAGTTCATTTCACCTTTGTGTTTTTGTCATTCCTGTGTATTGTCTTACTTAAAAAGCAACATATCATAAATGTATGTAATGTTTCTTTGTTTTATATGATCTTGAATATTTACAGAGTAGATGAAAAAACAGAGGTTTATATGTTCAAGCAGTTTAGAGTGAACCTTCACCTCAGTGAGAGGTGGGGATGATGGGGGACTTTGGAGTTTCCCATGATGTCACACAAATGTAGGCTGCAGGTCACCGTTTCACTAAACTCACTCAGTAATTATGTAGAATTAGCCAATGGAATAGAAATATAAAGCCAATAAACTTGAAATTATTTGAATTTAAGGCACTATATTTACGTATATGTATATTTATATTTATGCATATTTATGAAAGGCTATATATTTATTTATATATTTGTATATTTTATGAAAACTGATTAGACAAAGCTTATAACTACATAGAATTATTATTATATATTTTTTTAGGTATCATGACACAATTGTCAAACACACACAAGCTCAGCTTCCTGTTAGGAGTTTCAGATGAAACTGTCTGACCCTCTTCTTCTGTATCACATTCTGCATCACGTGCAAACACACTGAATTTAAATGTGTGACATTTTGACGTCAGAATTTCAAAAACATTAGAAGTAACCCTCACACTCTGGTTACAAAGACATGCAGGGTGTACTTCTAAAAGTACAGTTGATTCAACTGAGCTGGCAGGGCAGAGTATTTGACCTAGAAAGTTAGAATTTTAGGTCATCGTTGTTATATTTTTCTTCCCTTTTTGGCATGTAAAGTTTTACTTTATCCTAAACTATATGAACTTTTAAACTGGTGGTTTTAAGTGGATGATTTGGATGTTATTGCCTGCAGAAATATTTTTCTAAAGCCCCTTTCTGCTTTGTTGAATGCAGCAGAGTGAAAGTGGATAGACATTTATTACTCAAAAGGGATATTTTCTCTGGGTTTTCCTTTCAGAAAATGGAACAATAGAACTTCCACTGATAACGTTTTTTTTTTTTTTTTCACTCAAACCACATGGTACTGATGAAAAAAGCATCATACGTAGTAGAAACTTTTATGTCTAAATAAAAAGGGAAGTGATTTGTTTGTAGTTTTTTTAAAGTAGATCTTTAATATAATGTGTTAAGTGTTTTAGGAAATAGACCAAACACAGCATTTTTTTAGTAGCAGATATATTCAACTTAAGAACTTTAAATGTGACAAGCATATGAATGACTGTATTCATGCTTCACTTTAGAGAACATATCAGCCCACTGGGCTGACATGAACTAGAAACACAATAATAAGGAAATGGCAGCTGTAGTTCTTGTTTCTGTTCTTGCCATTTAAAGCTAAGCCTGAAAACAAACACAAAGCAGGAAATCTTTGTGCTTTTCTAAATCTGTGAAAAACGTAACAAAGAAATTATTATTTGTAGGACACTTTATTTAAATGACTACAGCAGCTTAAAAAAAATCATTTCATGAACGTTTGCAAAAAGTCAATCTCTGCCAGTCTCAAATCATGAAAATGACAAATGTCATGTTATGACAGCTAACGTGACATTAATAACGAGATTGTTCAGTGAGTAAGAGGCTTTGCAAACTGTAAAGATGACTTTATTCTGGGGTTTTTTTTCCCACTAACCGGATTTATTTTGTATTTTGTTACTTCCATTTACTTTTCCTAACAAGAAACCTCTGGGAAATATCTTAACTTCGTTCTTCTACAAACTGTAGCTTCACACAAGCTTCATAAGTGGGTGAAAGCATGTATTTGTGGGAGATGTTTTCCTCTTAAGAGGATGTGAGGGAACTGCAGATTTGGACACTTTAAAGGAATGCACCCTGTAAGATTACAGCAGACCAGCTGTATGCTTGTGTAAAAGAGCAGTGATGTGGTTTCATTCAGTGTTATGAGCTCCTCCATCAACAGATTTTCTCAGGGTGTGTATCTCCACTACTCACGCTGTTAGCATTGTTGTCAAACAGACCCCACCACAGAGATGACATGTCTGGTATCAGGTTAGATTATTAAATAAATAAAATGTTTCTTTTCTGTCTAAGTACTTCACCAGAAATCATTTTTTTATCCAGGGATCATCACTGGCAATCATTTCACAAATTATAAATATGCAAATACTTTGTGTCTGACTGTAAACACTCACTTTAATTTTCACATATGTAGAAATACATCACAATATGCACAAATGTGTGTGTCTGAGTGTCTTGAGTGCATAATTTGACTGTGTGTATGTGTGTGTGTTGCGTGGGTGTGCATAATAGATGCTATTTGATTCTCTGGAAGTGCACTCTATGTGAGTGGGTGTTCAAAAGTACCTGACATTCTTTTCTGCATCCGTGCCTTTGCTTAATAATAGAAATCCTCTCTTAATGTTCATCCTGGTTTTTTTTCTTCTTTTTTTTTCAAAACATATTATGATATTCTTGTTCTTTTTGCAGGTCAGAAAATGAAAGTCCATTGGGTGACAGACTGCTGTCCACAGATGAGCAGGTCACTCTGATCACAGAGAGTTTCACAGTCACCTCCACTGACCAGGAGAAACTGTTGCTGCTTAACAAGAACACCGAGCTCCGCAGAGTGAACAAAGAGGTAAAACATCTCCCTAAAACCTGTGCAGAAGCTCTGCAGGTCAACATATTATTACGGCTGTTGGCGATTACATTTAGTTCTCACCGGAGGCTGGGGGAGGGACGTGGGCGTTATGTGAAAAGTGTTGTAGTGAATGTGGTAAATTATGCAACCTTTGCCTCTGGATTTTAATGATGTTCTCCTTTGAAATTAGAAATGTCACTCATATTCATTCCTGCTCTCCATGTAGAGACAGACTGAAAATGACAGCAGAGATTTTGAAATGAATGATGCTATTGATCACTGCAATGAAAGTCTTTGCTGTAATTTTGCTGATGATGTCGATGGTAATATCCCACAGCTGATGAAGCTTAACGAGGACTGGGACCAGGTATACCGGAGCGCCACACTGGGTCTGCAGAGCAGACTAGAGGCTCTGGAGCTGGAAAACAATGCAATTAAACAGCTTAATAGCCAACTGCTTCTCAAAGTTGAACAACAACAGGTAAACAAAGCCAATATTTAAGCACCCACATCACCACAGCTCACCTCACTGGCCAGTGAGAGCGGCTGAAGAAGGGAGCACACCTGGGAATCTTCTAATGAATTCAGTAAATGTGGTTTACCGGTGTGATGTCTGTAGCTATCTTTTGCATTGCAGAGTGCGAAGGAGTATTATGAACAGGCTCTGATGACAGAGCTGAAGAAAAACCAGGAGTTGCAAGAGTATGTCAGGTTGCTGGAAAACAGGATTCACCACCCAGAAAAAGATATCTCCTCCGTTAACCAGGTTTTTATCTTATCTGTTTTTATTTGTTTATTTTCTGCTGCCTTGCAAAAGTATTCATGCCTTTTGAGCAGTTTCAAATCAAGTCATGTTGCAAAAATAAATTTAATCAGCATTCTGTTTGGGGTGGATAATGGACCAGCTTAAAGTGGTGCCTAATTATAAAACATACAATATTAATGGTTTCCCAGTAAGTCCCCTCTATATTGATAACTTGCAAAAATCACAACAACAAATTCACTTGAGTTGTCCCCTATTTGATTAAAGTATTTAAGTTGTATGGACACACCTAGTCAGATGACAGGCAGTAAGAAAATCTTTTAACGTTAATTTAACTCTATATCTGTACATCATCATGAACCCACTGATTTGACAAGGAAAGTGGCAGCATTATGCTGTAAGTGTCTTTTTTTTTATCAGGGACAAGAAAGGAAGTCTGAGTTAGTGGGACAGTGGATAGTAGCTACAGTATTATCATGATTTGATCTAAAATCCATTATGCATTTAGATCTAATCACACAAATGTGTTAGAGCCTTGTTAAAAGTTCCGACTTTAATTCAAATGCTGTTGCAAGGCTTGAAAAGTTAGTGAATAACCCTGTAAATGCATGTAGAGAAATAAAATCCTATTCAATTACATTGAGGTCTGTGGGTCTAATTTGACTAAATATATTTTTTCTAATCTGTTTGTCTTTTTTTTTTTCCACTAAAGGCAACTTTTAGTGCTGGATCATTTCCCACCAGCGGTCATATTTCCAGATACAGCCCCTCGTCCTCCTCTTTCCTAGCGTCTCCCATTTCAGAGGCAGTATACAAGGATAAAAATCCTGCCAGTACCACACTGGGAACACGGGGAAGCTCAAAGCAGGAGGTTAAAGATTTAAAGGAGCAACTGGAAGCTCTAAGATGTCAGGTAAGTCATTCTCCTCAGAACAACTTGAAAAAGGAAGATCATAGCTGATGTTAAATCACTGTTGCTGGGCAAAGGTTTGCATAATGTTCAGATAGAGGCTTTAAAAAGATGGTGAACTGCACCGCCTGGTGGTGCTTCAGGGTGTAATCCATGTCTCAATCTGGCTCACTCACGTTTTCCTATTTTGTGTCTGTAGACTGAAATTTACGAGGCAGATTATCAGACAGAGCACAATGACCACAAGCACACTCTGCAGGAAAACCGGAAGTTAAGGAAGAAGAGGGAGGAGATGCGCCAACAGGTGGCACTACTGCAGGAACAGGTAATTTTTCATTGCCTTAAATGAAATAATATCAACTGGGATAAGCTATGCGACTTTTTCTTTTACTGACACAAAGAAAAATTGTCTAAAAAATGTTTGGTTATCAGAAATAAGGAGTATTTTTTTTAAACATAGATACTTTACCATATTCTACTAGAGATTTTCTGAATAGTTTTAGACTAAATCCTTTATTTACTTTTGTGAAATTCCTTCAGCTCAAGATTTACGAGGATGACTTCAGGAGGGAGCGGTCTGACAAACAGATGCTGCAGCGACTGTTGTCACAGAAAACGTCACAAAACAAGGACGCTGTACTTGTCCACCGCTGCAATAATGGGCAGCAGCTGCTGGGGGGAGAACAGAGGGCACAAAGTGAGGAGAAAAGAAAGCAGCACCACCCACTCTGCCCCAAGCACTCCAGCAGAGACAATGAATCAAGCTGAAAGACCAACATATGATATAACTAGCGGCTTGTCAATGAAGACTGACTGATTGGTGTCCTAACCCATGGTTATTTTAAGCTAAATAGACAAGAAACATGACTTTTATAAAAACATAAATCTGAGTTTGTACTGACTTTCTTAGACAAACAGCTTTTAAATTAATTTAACACATTTATCTATTTTTCTTAAATATATATTTGTCATTTAAACATGCCTATTAACTCCCTCTAACTTTCTGATTAAGTCATCAGAATAATTCTATAAGAGAATTTTCAAACAATGGCAAAGTTTATTTGATTTTTTTTTTACAGACTTTATGAGTAAAGATTTTTTTTTACTTAATGGTGCAATGGGAAAGCACTATATGTCGTAATGGCATTATAGACTAAATTCAGCTTTCATTCTGAATTAAATCTGTTTATTGTTGACTGTTTCTGAGAGATTTAATGCAGTTTTTTCCTGATTTCTAACTGAAGTCAATCTATTGTCCTAAACAAGGAGTGCTTCCAAATTGTGCAAATCAGCTGAGAAACTTAGGCAACATCAACGTGTGCCATGATGAGTGCTGCCTGAAACGTGCCGGTAATAAGAAATGGGAAGGAAAAAGATGCAGGAGACCTGCTATAGATGGTTTATTTACATATACTATGTGTATGTGTAACACATGCAAAAATATGCGTCTTGATATGTTTCAGATTTTATAAAGGGGAGCTTCAGCCGTTCTTTATATTTTTGTACGTTTTGCTTTTTGTAAGCTTTTCTCTAGAAGGTTGTAGACCTAATTTTACTCATATAAGTGTGTGTACATAACATACTGGTGTCCATACAGCTGACTACTGTCTGGATTCAGCTCACAAGTCCATAATTACTTTACTACGCTGAAAAGAGTCCTTATTTTTTACCCTGCAAAAGTTAAATGAATAGGAGCTAGGAACAGGAGTTACATTGTGAGGTATTTGGAAGTCGTCAGAAATTGACCTTCTTGAACTTTTATCTGCATATGGTTCCTGTAACAAAATTAAATACTTGAGGGCATTGCAAACTTACAACATTGTTTTTATATTTAGCTATATTATTACAACATATTTAGGTCCTTTTTTTGGAAGAGTTTTTTTTAATAGGTCTGCAAAAAAGCTGCAAGTGGTACAAACTTGATAAGTTGGATAAAATATACTGTATATGTCGTACAAGTTAGAATCTGGTGTGTAATTGATTACATTTATGTCCCCTAAATCAACACTTCGTAGAAGCCCCTTGTGTTACCATTACAACTGCAAGTGTTTGAGGTACGCATGATCAGATAGGTCCATGCATAGTTCGACAGTAACACAAGATTAGTTTTTTTCACCTGCTTACTGAAACATATTCTTATTATAGTTACCGGTATGTAACAGGCAATAATTAATGTACAGACTTTCGGCTTAACTTTAACCCTTTATAGGGCACCCAGTGAAAGACTTTAAATATCAAAATTTCAAGCAAAGAGTGCACTGCAAATAACTGAAATTTAAGTAAGTCCATTTTTCTTAAAATAAGTGCATTTTTTCTTGAATTAAGCAGGTAAGCGACACACTTTGTCAATGGAACAAGAAAATTTACATTTAAAATAAGGAAAAGAGTGCAGTCTCCTATTTTAAGTGTATAATATCAAATAATCTCATTTTAAGGATAAAAGTGCTCCTTGTTTATCTATTCAAATTTATGGGTAAATACACTTATCTTAAGACATTTTCACTAATTTTTAGATCTTTTTGTAGTCTGTTATTGGAATCCAGGAAAATACCTTTATTACATTTGTAACATTCAAAAAACATGGATATTTTGATGGCAAAAACACTAACTTGCCTGAATTAAGAAAAGTATTAAGAAAAGTAACAAAAGTGCTTCTATAACAAATTCATGAAAAACACAGAGTGAAAGAAACATATTTTTTTAGTTACAACATAACCTTAGAGGTGTATTAACCTGTTAACTTGACTTTTTAACTTTTCAATTAGCTTTTTACCTTTTTCTTGACTTGTTAACTTCATTTACAGTAGGTAATATATCATTCAAGAGCTCATTTAATTGGTCAAATGCCAAAATAAGATGTACAGCCATGTAGCAGAATCTTTGCTGAATGGCTGGATATAGATCTTGTGCTTCTAGACCTCACCGAGGGCTGGGGGGGGGTCATGCAAGTGATCAAACACGGTAACTTGCCCACATTTAAACTGAGTAAAGTATTGATTAGTTTCATCTCTTTAACATGTGTTGCCCTATTTTTAAAAAAAGGATCCAAAAGCTAATTAGACTAATTACCTATGTCATGGGCAGCTGTGGGCAATTTCTCCATGTCATTATCAGTTTATCAGTTAGAAACTCTGTGGCCTACTGCAAAGTGTGCGCATGCACACTGTAAGCACAACTCGACATGTACACTCACCGGCCACTTTAGTAGGTACACCTGTCCAACTGCTCGTTCACACTTAATTTCTAAGCAGCCAATCACATGGCGGCAACTCAGTGCATTTAGGCATGTAGACATGGTCAAGACAATCTCCTGCAGTTCAGAC
>NW_015150689.1:965427-984010 GCF_000732505.1 Cyprinodon variegatus
ATCCAATAGAGCATCTTTGGGATGTGGTGGAACGGGGGATTCGCATCATGAATGCGCAGCCAAGAAGTCTGCGGCAACTGTGTGATGCCATCATGTCAATATGGACCAAACTCCCTGAGGAATGCTTCCAGCACCTTGTTGAATCTATGCCACGAAGAATTGAGGCAGTTCTGAAGGCAAAAGGAGGTCCAACCCATTACTAACATGGGGTACCTAATAAAGTGGCCGATGAGTGTACTTTGTGTGGAAGTGCATGAAAGTGTGCAGCTATTCTGAACAATTGAATTAAATCGCATTTATCCTCATCCAACAATGGAAACAACTTCAGTCAGATGTAACCTGTGAAAAATTCCTGTTTTGGTCATGCAAATGTGTGCTAAGGACCATAAATGTATCCAAACAGCACGCTAACTGAAAAAAAGGTGGATTAGCAGATTGATTCAAAACAATTCAGGTGTGTTACAATAATTTATAAGGTTGATAAGCTACGGACAATCCTGTTCGTAAATTGCTATGTAAAGGTGTTCATAATTTTTTGAAAAGTAGTTTTCTCTAAAAAATCAAATGCCGCAGAACGTCCTATTAACAGATGACACCAACTTCAATTCAACTCAATTATGGCAGGAAAATGGTAAGAACAAGTTTAAAACTTAAAATGAAATGTTTATTTTCAATACTTGCTTTGTTAAGCTGAATTCAGCTTTGTACTTTGATTTGGCTAATCTGAAAAAGAAATATGTTCTAATCTAAAATACCTCTTGTCTTTAAAATATTTTCTTAAAATATTCTTGTATTTAGTTCCATCTATCAAATCTAACCTATTAAAATTTTATGACTTACTATAGCAATGAGGAGAACTGTTACAGAGAAAGGGTCCACAGTCTGTCACAGGAAGAACCTTATCGTGATCACCAGCAAGACCAAGGGAATTATAGTGGAATACGTAGAGGGGGAGGTAGCGACAGGGGCGGAGCTAGATGCGGGGCCAGAGGTGGCCGTTGCCACCCTAAGCCAATCATTGGCCACCCTACCATTTATTTCCCTCTAATACAGACGGTGTCAACAGTAATACTCTGAAGTGGAATATTCAAAACATTTTAATTTTTCATATATGAACAACAAAAACACTGTGGTTAATTATGCACATCAATAACATAATAACATTAAAGATGATAAATACAGAATTCAATAGATTTTGTTCGATTTTATGGGGTAAAGAGAAAAGTCATCTAGGAGTCTTCGGTGAAATAATAAATTACTCTTTTAATAAAAACGTATTAAATAATCAATTTATGTAGATATTTGTAATTATAAATATCAATTGTATGCATAACGATTACTGAAAAAATAGGTAAGTAATGACAATGGAAAAGATGTTTGCCCAAAGCTCGAACCTGAAACAATTTTATCCATTATACCTTTTATCTAGAAAGCACGAACGTTTGAATATTATTAGTCTATTTGTTAGCAAAGGCTGTGAGAAAATATAGTTTGTCTTTATTTAGAAAATATAGATGTTTTGCTCATTAATTTTCCTGTTGGGACATTGTAGATTCACCTTGAGGTTTTGGTGCCTATCTACTTTTGGCCACCCCTCAGTGTACATTGGTTTTTGCCTCGTCACCCTTATAAAAATTTTCTGGCTACGCCTCTGGGCGGCGATGCATGCGGACAGCATAAAATTCCTTGCTTTTCAAATTTCCTTCAATCTATTTTGGATTGAGAACATCTCTCACCTGGTAAAGAGCAGCCATCTTTTTATGAAGTTGAAACTAAATGAACTTTTGTCTTAGCTGCTCATAAATCTCACAGGTGAACAATTAAAGGCGGCACGTGACTCGGCATGAAATTGGGATGTAAGAGCTGCAAGGTACAAGATAGGAAGGACTTAGCACAGGTAGTATGTAGGATGCAATTTACCAGATGTTCACTGGATTTATACTGCAGAAGTCCGGATGAGGGACACACAAATTACCACAGATCCCACCGACTGGGAAAATGCACTTGTTCCATTTAGCCTCATATGCTCTTCTCTGCTTTCCTTTCCCAATATGACATTTTTCAGATTTACTTGTTAGATTGGCAGTTGTATGACCTTCATTCAATTCTCATTCAATGTATGATAGATTAAATATTCAAAGAATACATTAAATGGATGCTGCCCCTTCTTTCTCATAATATTATTTATTAGGATCATTTGTGCAAATTAATTTTATCAATGGGAGTCTAATCAAATGGGGCTAAAGATTACCAACTGATAACCACTTTGCAGCAAGCTTCATTATACACTACATACTGTAGGTTATATCAAACAAAATTCCATTAAATAAACTGAATGTGTGATGTTGAAATGATAAACATTTTAAAAAGTTCCAGGATGTTATTAACTGGGTGCAGTTACCTGTTGAGATCACCAGAGGGCAGCATTACCATTTAAGAATGTTTTAATAAAGGAAAACGTGAACGCTGCTTTTATCTTATCAACAGTTGCTTTGTTACAGTTAGGGGAAAATTGTAATAGATTTATTTTTAATTGTGGCTTGTTTTATTTTGTTAAATACATATAATTGTTTGACTGCTTTAGATTTCCTATTTTTGTTACATTTCTCATTTTATCATATGACACATGCTAATGTCTTAGGGAGTTCCATTTGCAGAGAAAGTTTAAGATCTGGTAAAAATCATTTAACTACATGATATTAGCAACTATAAGGCAGAAATGTTGTCTGAGTCACTTGCTATAGTATAGAAGTTATCAGCCTAATCTAACCCTGATCACAGCCATAAATGGTCATTGTTTACTTTTTGGGTTATTTAACCAACAGTGACATTTTTCTAATGTATGTATAACAGATATTTCTATCTATTGAGATACAAATGATTTATGATGATTTGTTGTGATTCGTAACGACCCAAGAGGCATGTGTATGTTTCAAAACCACCACACCGACTTTCAAAGCAGTACTTTATCATCCTTAATTTCACAATGCAACCATTTTCCCTGTTTATTTTTATCTTAGAACTGGGGATCACAGCTAGTTTGACCAGTTAATGTAGGAAGCAAGACAAGGCTGAATAGAAAAAAAGAGGTAGAGAGGGCATCTCTTCAGTTTTAAATGTTTTCATTTTTGTCTCCTGATCAACTGGCAAATTCTATCTAAATTTATCTGCTCAGTGGTTGGAGCTCTATTTTTACTGACAAATTAAAATGAAGAGATTAATAGAATTTGCATTGATGCTCTTTTGGTTTTTTTTTCAAATGTCTGTTCACTACTAAATCTTTAGCACCAGTCATTTAATTTAAAAAGATGTTTAAGGATTTTCAGCATCGGCTAAGCAGTACCTAAATACACCTACTTATAGTTACTAATAAAGTCAAATAGTCCTTCTCCTTAAGTTTTCCATAGTTATCTAAATAATTGCAAACATTTTTTTGAATGTTCAAAATTGACACTATAGATTCTTAATATCCTCTGCAGCTGCAAGATGATGCATGAATTGTTTTGTTGTGTGTGTCTATCTCATCTTGTGGTCGGCTGGGTTTACCCTGCTTGTAATTTACTAGCCAGTGAAATAGCATGATCCAAATATGTAGTAATGGGAGAAAATTTTATCCATATATTGAAATGTAGCCCTACTTTTTTGATAATTTAAAAGCAATTGTTCCCCCTTGCAGGTCTCTGTAATAATCATTGCATTTGCAGCAAAGTATTTTATTGTTTTTCCTATAAAAGAAACCTCATCTATTTGATTTTAAAATAATTAAAATAATCATAATTTTTTGAAAGGGATTTTATTGACAATAAAAAAAATCAACATGAACATCAAAAAGAATACTATAGATTAGAATTAAACAAAAAATTCATGTTCAAATCCAGATTTAAACTCATGTTTCAGTTATTAAATAAAACTCGTTTTAGGCCAGTTTCAGAGTTTCTTGAACCATAACGCCAATTCCATCAAAAATCTTGTGAAAGGGAGCGTTGCACATGAAGGCACAGGTGGTGACCAGCTTGTTTTTGACATCAACATGAGCTTCATCCACCTCTTTGTTCACATGTTTGCAGCCCAGGTCCTTCATAGCTCCAGCTGTCTGAGCATACGGCCACCTGAAGATAAAAACACATTGAAGGGTCACAACAAATCTCTTAAGTTAATATGTTCTTTTTTTTTTTTGAAAAAGCATTGTTACATACTTTTCACACTCTTTGTCCTGCCCCACAGTGAGCTCACAGCCAGGCAGCAGCTTTGCAGCCAGGACAGGAGAAATGCAGCACATGCCCAGAGGCTTTCCAGCTTTATGGAAATCCTTGATTATCTTCTCCAGGAGAGGCTGGATGGTGAAATCCTTGTTCTTCACAGCCCAATCACACAGATTCTTTGCAACACCAAACCCCCCTGATGGAAAAACAAACTGTTGTTGAGAAAACATATATGCAAAAATGACATTACAGAGGATTTTTTCCAGCTGTGACTGGGTCTATAGAAAGTAATTTCACCTGGAATGATGGCAGCATCAAATGCTGAGACATCCAGCTTGGCCAGATCTGTCACGTCGCCTCTGGCGATACGGGCGCTTTCCTGCAGAATGTTCCTCTTCTCCTTCGTAGGTTTTCCCACACAATGATTCACAACGTGCATTTGATCAGCGTCTGGAGCAAACATCTGCACCTGAAATAACAGCATTCATTATTTTCACCTCTCCAAAATGTAGCCATTTTTTTTTACATCTTTTCAGAAGCTTGAAAAATAAAAAATACTACTTTTTTGTCCTTACTTTTGCTCCGGCACGACTCAGATGGACCAGGACAGCAGAGGCCTCATGGATCTCTGTGCCGTCATACACTCCACAGCCTGACAGGATAACTGCAACACTTTTCGCCATGATTACTAAAAAAAACCCACAACCATTAAAAAGTAAAGATGTAGAGAAACTCAATAACACTTTAAATGTTGAGCTCTTTGGTTTCCAAAAAGATTGGCAAAATAACAAAGTATGATTGTCAAAAAAGTGCAACTTGGTTTATATAAACATTAGCAAATCCAAGTGAAACATGAGTCACTGGAGAGTTGCTGCTGCCAGGTAACTCTGCTGAAAGGAAATAGAATACACAAGAGCCTGCTGCCTGTACCAGAGCCTTAAACAAACAAAGCAATTTAGGCTCGTCACACTTAGTTTTTGCCTTCATTAACTTAAATCAACACCCTTGGTTCTACTCTCTAAAAGAATAAGGCAGTGAAGTAACAATGATGATGGTGTCTTACCTTGAACTGGTGTTGTAGGTGACACAGAGTGAGTTAAAGAGCTACTCAGTGGAGGTTTGATGACAGAGCAGCAAGGCAACATCTTATATAGCCCTGTCTCCTCCCACAACCTGTTCTCTAAGGTGTCATAAAGGTAACCAGGAAGATCCGTTACCCTTTAGGAGAAACTGCTGACTCATACTATCTCATCAGCATTACAATGTGCCACTAAAGCAGCACAAATGTGTTGAAACTTTATTTTAAATGCTGATATATATATATAAAACTATTTGAAGTACAAAAGTTAAATACATATAATTTGTTTGACTACTTTAGACTTCCTATTTTTGTCAGTAGACAAGATAACACTAATGTCTGAGGGAGTTTGATTTGCAGAGAAAGTTTAAGATCTGGTAAAAATAACCTAACTACAGTACATGATATTAGCAGCTATAAGGCAGAACTGATTTTTGAGTTAATTGTTTTAGTATAGAAGTTCTCGGTTTATTTCCTTTGGGTGATTTGATTACATAAAGGTTAACTTTTAAACTACGCTGATCGAAATCTGCTCTTTGAGGGAAAAAAAAGAGGCAGGGGTTATGTGTACGTCCACGGCACGAGCAGTTTCAGGGGCCGTCCCAGCTGGAACTTCCCTGTAAGTTAAGGCTTGTTACCTGGGTGACACCCTCCCTTAACCATATAAAAGCCATCACGCCTCTCTTTAGACACACACTGCTGTCATGGCTCAGCACGGCTCACTGGATGAGTCTGTCGGCATTCTCAGCATCTCTGCAGGTGAACATTTTTTTTATATCAATCAGCATATTTATGCTAAGTTATAACTTGGAATCATCATACTTTTACCTGAGGTGTATAAAATATCTTACTCTTTTTGCTTTATTTCCAACTTGTGTAAAAAGGCTGAAACTGAAGGAGAGAGTATTGCTCTGAGTTAATAACAGTATATACTTTATACTCTTACACTTTTCCGGCTATTCAAATACCTAATGATGACAAAATATACTGGTATTTGGAAAATTCTGTTACTCTACAATTTCATATGTAAGAAAAGTATATTGAAACTCAAGGTGCAGGGCTTAAATGTTTAACCCATGTTCAGAGGCTTGGTCCTTGATGTGGTTGTTCTAAATTTAATTCCCATTCTGATGACCTAAATAAATATAAATAATTGCTACTATGGCCTCAGGAATAATCAAAACTATAGGACTGATATATGCTATAGATGTTATGACATTCCAATTTCTTTTATTGATACCCATTTGAGGCCTAGCTGATGGATTTTAATTGGCAACTGGGTAACAACTGATTTTGGGCTTCCAGGTTCCCTCCTGCTGCTGGTGAATAGCTATGCCAGCACTCCGGAAAAATCATTAATTCCCTACACCGCACTGGGCATTTTACTCCTCATCATCGCAGCCCTGGTAGCTTACACAGGTTTGTTTTCAACATGTTTTCCCAAACACATTTGAATTCTCTGCCTGTTTCCAGGCTCCTGACCCTACCTTGTCTCTTTCCAGGAGTTCGTCACAGTCTCTCTCACTCCCAGTTGTTTTCCACTCTATGTCTGACCATCTCTGCTCTCTGGTGTGGCTCTGGTCTGGTCTACATCCTGATAGGACAGAGTGTACTGCCACTCTCTGAGCTAAAATCCTCTCTGATCCCTGGCCTTGCAGCATTTACCTTAGCCCTCTTCATCATAGGCACTGTTGCCCTCTTCGTAAAGAAACCAGTACTACTAATCATAGCTATAGGCATTTCTTTGGCCTGTGCCCATCAAATTGCTGGTCTTTCAGATTCAGGATTTGGTCAGTCTGCCACAGCTGCAAACTACCTCCTTGTTTGTCTTGTGTGCGCTTACTTTGGCTTTGGTCGTTTGCTGTACACCATCACGCAGGGTAAAATTAAACCTCCAGGTACAGTTATGAAACAGAAATCTGAGCTGAAAACAGAAAAGAACCAGAGCTGCGACGATGCAGTCAGTGTAGGTTTGGTGATGAACTTGTTATCTGCGTCTGTATTAGCCTGTCCCTTGTTAGGCGTGGTCCCCAAACTCTCTGTTGGCCACGTCCCCTGGCTTTGGACAGCTGGAGTCTTCCAGCTCGGCATGTGCATCCTCTTTTACAGAGCTATGGACATACTAGCTGCAACTTTTTATGGCTT
Organism: Cyprinodon variegatus; assembly: GCF_000732505.1. NCBI lineage: Eukaryota > Metazoa > Chordata > Actinopteri > Cyprinodontiformes > Cyprinodontidae > Cyprinodon > Cyprinodon variegatus. The sequence goes on from NW_015150689.1 coordinate 972,853, forward strand.
TACATCCCTGCTGAAATTTGCTGAGGGTTACAGTGCTTTGTTATCTTTGTACTCCATCCAGCCATTCTCTCCTGTCCCTTTCCCTGTTGTCTTTGCAGTTCTTTTCTCTGTCCTGGCATTGTTCAGCTGTCAGAAGAGCTTGTTGGAGGGCTTCTACCAGTTATTCTATGTAGCCTATTGTATTTCCATCGCAGCACAGCCTCAAGGCTTCTTCCAGGGAGGCACTCAGGGTGTACAGGGAGCCATCTTTGTAGCTACTGCAGGAATGCTTTTTGTTACTACATTCAACATGGTCTATAGTAGCAAGATTCCTACTGGGCAGGGTCACTTTAAATCTTTAGTAAATAGGATTAAAACTCTTACTCTCAGGGCTCTCGATAAAGAGCAACATACGCCTCATCTTGGCTATTCCAAGTATGCAGATGCAGAAGTGTTGGGCCATGCTTGCAATGTTCTGGCTGCTTTTGCCATTACAGCCACCATTGGAGACAGGAATCCCTTGGAGGTGTTGGTTCTACCCTGGGCCGTAATGGCTGGTGGAGTGTTGCAGCTACTTTGTGGTTCTGTGGCATTTGCTCGGGGTAAAACCTTTGAGAGCACAGCCTTTATTCTCTATGGGGTGATGTGGACAGTATGGGGGTTAACACGATTCGGTGGTCTTTATGGTGAGACCAGAAGCTTTAACGTAGCTGTTGGGATTATTAGCTTCATGTTGTTTAACCTTCTGGTGACAATTGCAGCTTTATTTCTGAATGTTGCCTGGTTCATCTATGCATTTACTTTCCAGCTCATCCTAATCAGCTTCCTGCTTGATGCAATAGGTGCACTGCCTTATGGTTATGATATTGGCGTCACAATCATCTTTGGTCTTGTCAGTTTTTACTGTTTTTTGGCGCACCTTTTTAATAGCACATTCCAGTCTCCCCAAATCCCTTTGGGAAAACCTTTAGTCAAGCTGGGTGGGGTCGGAGGAGGGGAAGGAGTCTGTCCTCATGTACCAGCTCGCAAAGCATCATCAGTCCAGCAGATTGCAGGTAGAAATACATAACTTATCATTTTTTTGCTTAAAGCTGTTTTGAAGTTTGACCTGGACTCAACTTTTACACTGTTCCCTGTTTTTTTTGGATGCAGAAATAATGAAAAATGGAGGCATATGTGGAATGCCAACTGACACTGTCTATGTGCTGGTAGCTGCCTGCAACAGGCCAGATGCAGTTATCAAAGCTTACAAGTAAGTCTCATTATAGAGAAACTGTCTCAGAGTGTCACAGTTATTTATTTCCCCATCAAGAATCACTGCTGTTTGGTTTTAGGGTTAAGAAACAGGCTCAGGACCGACCCATGTCTATGTGGATCTCTTCTGTCAAGCAGCTGGAGCCTGTTAGACACCTGCTGAGCCCTCTGCTCCTCGACTTCATGGAGGCTGCATGGCCTTCATCAATTAGCATGGTCATACCCAGAGGTGAGAGAGTCAATATTTTCAGATGAGACTTTATATGCATTTAGAAAAGTACTTTTTAAAAATTTTTATGGGTTTCGCGGGCTTACTCTTACAGGTCCTTGGTTAGATATATTTGGTTTGGGAGATGCTGCCCAACACATTGGAACTCCACAAAGCATTGCCATCAGAAGCCCAGACTGTGCAGTAGCCACACATCTAATTAATCTGGTAAACTCCAATATCAGGAACCAAAACCCATCAGAGTTCAAATAAACAGAACTTTATTGATTGACTTGGTTTTGTTTCTGAAAGGTGGGTCCAATTGCAGTCACCTCAGCCAACCCCACAGGTGAAGCAGACACAACTCACCATAACCAAGTGTATGCCAAACTGGGTAAAAAGGTAATAACCAGGATTTAGTTCTGATGAGTTCATCAATAAAATGAACAAATTCTTGTTTTGTAACAAATATGTTTTGGGTTTTTGTTTAGGTGGAAGGGGTGTTGTGTGATGGACCGTCCCCAGAAAATATTGCGTCTACTGTTGTTGACTGCACCAAGATTGAAACTGGACAAATTGGTTTCTTTAGAGTGGGACTCATTCCAAAATCCAAGGTAACAATAGAAAACCAATCTAGTATAGTACTGTATAATGTAGAATACATTTCTTTTTTGTTAGTTTTTTTGGATCTATTAATTTTGTTTTTGTCTTTTTAGGTCCTTCAGATTTTTGAGGAAATTAAGAACCGGCATAGAGAAGGGCAAACAAATCCTGCCTTTGAACATGATCTCCCTCCTCCAGACACACAGACTGATGAAACTCTGGAAAGAGATGAATCAACAGACTCAGGAAGAGAAACTGTTAGCTTAACAAACTCCTCTACTTCTGAACAAATAACAGATGACAATAATCAGTCTTAATATCAATGTCTGGGTGTTCACTTTGCCTATTTAAATATTTACCAATTTGTAAAACATTAATAAATATATATTTAGATAAATGTAATAAGCATCATAACTTGGTGTGTTAGTGTGAAATACATTTTGCATGTTGTTTCATCAAAAAGAAATCCATCTAAGGTAAAACATAAATTGTAGAGAAATAATAGATTAGATAATAATGTTTAGCATTTCTTTTCTGCTTGTATTTGCTTTCCTGGAGAATAAGAATATTGAATATCATCAGCCTTGTTGCATCAAACCTGTATTATAAACAAAGATATGTATGGTTCATCTTCAGCTTTACTACTACCTCTAGGAGGTACCCTAACTCCCTATGGACTGTTTGAAAACCATTTCAAGTGACTGGCTGATGAGTGTGCAGAGCATATATATATATATATATATTTTTTTTTTTTTAATGTCATATTTTGTGTCATACAATAAAAATATACATACACATATGTATAGATATTATGTATAAAGTAAGGGTGTTCAATTTTACTGTTTCCTTTTCTTACCTTCATCTTAATTGTCTTATCTTAATAATAATCATCTCTTAATGACATTATGTAGATACATTTATGGGCAAGTATTAATTTAAGCAGGTATGAATTTAGGTATTGAAAAATACTTAAATACGAGTCGGATGGAGTCAGTAGATTCAAACCTTTTATAATCTAGGAAGTCAGCAAAAGTTTTTATACCTAGAGGTATTCAAATAAATCATAATAAAAAAAGCAAATGTAAACTGTGCCTTCAAGTAAATCATTGATTCAAGCTTTACAAAATTTACACACAGTTTATAAAGAGTAATGAATGATCTGGTAAGGTCTTTTCTTGGAACAACGATGTGCTGTTTAAATCATCTTTTGCTAATGACAAACTTTGTTAGACAAGTATGTGTAACTCTGTTTTATCCATTTCATCTTAAAAAGGTTAACACTTTTTTTACTGCATGATAATGTAACATTAAAAAAATTATTGCTTCGCTTATCTTCCATCGGGCATTTAAAAATAACTCTCTATTTGAGAGGGTTGATTTTTGAGAATTAACTTTTATCCGAATTTGTTCAGTCACTGCCCATAAGAGGTTTCAGTAGAGATGAATTTTATAAAACCCTAAAAAAGGCTAAAGTTTTGACAAAGAGGTTATTTAAAATTGATTAGATTTTTATTTTATGATTTTTTTTTTCTAAGAAAACAAAATCTGTATTATTTACTCAGCAAATACAATATAATGAACCCTGCTATTCCTTAGTTCCCCCTACCTTATAGTATTTACTCCTTTTTCTTTTGCTCATAAAAAGTCCCTGAACTGGGTTTTGAGCATATACATAACTGTAAAAATCGAAACAGATGTATTTTTCTCTAAGAAACGTTAATTATGCCTTCTCCAAACCTGCTAAAGCCATTAAACGAGCTATTTCTGCCTTAACATCTTCAAATTTTTGAGCAAAGAAAGCAATCCTGAGCCTATGCCTTTTTTTTGTTTTTTCCTACCAAACCCCAAGGATAGATTTGGTCTCATTGTTGATGTGGGATCAAATTGAAATGCAACTGACTTAGAATTTGTTTATATGATTTAATTGAACTGACCATATATTTATATTTAATGTTTACAGTATGATAATATTTTTTCTTAATATGACAAATTTATGTTCAGAAAACAAATATAATGATGGCTTTATTAATAGCATCATTAAGCTATGCTGAGAACAGAACAAAGTTTGCACAAAGATTTCTTGCTGATCTAACCCTTTGACTCTGGTCACTTTGACCAGAAAGTAAGAATATTAATGCATTAATTAATAAATAACTTGATTCCCAGAAATTATTAAAGTGTAGAATGTGTTTTTTTGTTTGAAGCAAACTCTATTGTAAAGAAGCTTTATATGCCCTGAGGCTATTTCTGTTGGCCAGGTTCTTTATAATTGATAAAGCAAAATCTTTATTGCTGTTGATTACATCTAGAGAAAGAGAGATAAAACCTGGAGAACAGCATTTATAGATTTATTTTTTTAAAGATTTAGGGTTTACAGTTAAACACTGATTTCAGTAGATTTTTGTATGAGGAAGTAAAAAACAGAAGATTAAACACTCAATAACTGCACCTGACAAAGTGCATGGTTTGTTAAAACAACTAAGCCAACCAATTAATTTGCCTGAAATTTAATATGTAAAAAAAAAAAAAGCACAGAGTTGTCATAGATAGTTCAGTGAGCGAAATAGCAAAAATATATCACAGATGAATTTTAATTTTTGTTTTACACTTTTTGATTGTAATACTAGGTTTTGTGTCAATAGATATGAAATTATACTTCATACAAAGAAGATAGAATTGTTGTATATCTAAAAGTCTTTGACATTGTTTGTTCTTTGTTAGTGCAATGGTTTGTGCGCTCTGCCCATGTACGGAAGCACTGGATGTGGCTGACCTGGGTTTGAATCTGGCTTGTGGTCCTTTGCCACATGTCTCTCTCCTGTCTTACATGTGCTTTCCAATAAGGAGCCACTAGTGCTGCAATAACCTAAAAAAAAAAACTTTGATATTGAGCTGTACACCACATGTTAACCTGTTATTTCTAGCTGTTTCATAAATTATGAATGAATGAATGAATGAATGAATGATGCCTATCTGCTTACAGATAGACATCTTATTGTTTTGAATTCTCAGGTCTCTGGACTCTTTCCCAGAAATGCTCTGAACAATGATGTATTGAATGAATCAGTATTTCTTCAAAGCAGGTTTCTGTATTTCTGGTTTTACTTCTTTTTTGGTCATCACATGTTTTTGTTTCCTTTTTTTGAAAATTATGAAACAAAATTGTTTGAATATTTGTCTGATCTGTCCTCCACTCCTAGACAAGATGATGTCAGTGGGACTGGACATCAAGATTATGTACTTTCTCTAGTGTCGTAATACACGTTTTATTTTTTTGGTTTATTTGTTAGTTGATTTCTAACCATGACTTGTTGTTTTTAGGACAGTAACCATTGTCCACATAATGTTACTCCTAATATAAATTTATTCTTAGAATAAATTAAAAATAATCCAGCAAGAAGCAATTTTTATTGCAAGAAATTCAAATGTGTTTAGCACATTATTTGAATAAGATGATACTGCATACCAGGGCAAAGATTAACTCTAGATCAGAAATTATTTTAGCAATATTTTCCTGTTTTCATTACTTTTAGTATGTACTCCCTAGAGATCCATTAAACAATTGAGTTAATATCTTATAGACCAGTATTTATCCTTTACTATAACACACCTGTTAGTTCTTATCTGCTACTTTTGTAAAAAAAAAAAATAATAATAATAATAATTCTACTGTAATTAGATTTTTATTTTTTGGAGTGAGGACAAATCTCTGTCAGGATGATAAAAAAAAACAAAAGTTCGTACTAAAACCTCACAAAAAAGCTTGATTGGACCTTTAACAGTAAGACAGACATATTCACAGAGTTCTGTGAAAACTTTCCCAAGAACTATTACCCAGGTTAAGCACAATAAAGTCTAACATTATTTAGCTCTACTTGCCCAACCTTATCATCAGCATTTGCAGGACAACTAAGTGCATAGTTTTAAAACAGTACTTCCATTACTCTCCAAGGTCTAACATAAACCATAGCAGTGATGTCGACTTTTTTTCCAACCCATATATTTTTAGAGAATCAGTTTTAATAAATTGTTGCTGTTGTCAGTTGATTTGTTGCATGTTAGATCAGAAATGAACAGATAATCTAATCCTTAATAATGCTTTAATGGAACATTAATGATGGATAATTTAAGTAAGTCATTGAAGGACTATCTTTGGAAGACTTTTTATTCATTTAATTGTTGTTCTGATTTTATTTCACTAATCTGTCAAATAAACCTTTTATTAAAACTCTGAGAAATAAGTTTGTTGTTGGGATTTATGAAACACACATAAGTTGTTTGTTGAATCAATCTAACTAAAATGTTGAGGGTGACTTTTAAACCTCCTCATTCTTTTCAATGTTTTCTAAAGGCCAGCAAAGGCATCTCTTCACTCTTCTTTGGCACCTTATTCATTCAGACTGATTAACATCAACAGATAGCAGTAAAATGGAATTCACACAGGAAGGAGTATTAAAATATTTCACTCTGAAAGATTACTGCCAATGACACTATTGTTCAAAACACCATGGGAAAATACAGGCTTATGTAAAACCATACCAATGCTTTCACTTCTAAGCGGAAGAGTTTAAAGGTTATGTAACCCAAGGTGACGTTCTATGTAATTATACCAAACATGCAAATTTTCCCAAAAGAAGCTGAGAAGGGTTGCTTGTCATATTTCCGATTACACATAGATTACTAAATCCTACAACAATGATAAATAGTTTTACTCATTGAAGAACCGCCATTGGGGGATGATTTTATTTATTTTACTGTTATCGTTCTGATTTTATTTTTCATCTGTCAAATCAGTGTTTAGTTAAAATTCTGGAAAATTCTTTTAGCGTGTTCTTAGGATTGATGAAAACACACAATACATGATGTTTGTTGTATTAATCTGATTTAAACAGTGAAACTGGGATTTTAAACCTTTTTAATTCAGTAAAGTTTTTGGTGTTTTTTGTACGGGTTAATAAGGGTCATCTACATTTACCATCTGCATTCCTCCAGAAACCAATTAAATGCAACAGAAGGCTGTGAAAATGGCATTGCTAAAAGCATTGTGGGAAAATGCAGGCTTACGACTAACCATGAAACAACGTGGATAGTTTACCGCCCAAGTGAGGAAACTGGTGAATCGGATGATTTACGAGCTTTACCAGAATGATCATGACAAAGATATTTTCACGTCAGGCCAAGAAACCTGGAGCAATTGTTGTTGGAAGGTTTCTTTGTATAGCAGCTTGCAAAGATAAACAACTTGTGTCAACCAAAAACGCATTAAACAGAATAACAGAAACTGAAAGAATATTTTCAAACAACACTTTATTGTTCAGGTTATTTCTGGGAAACAGTTTTAACAAGTCACATTTGTTTGCTTGCTAGTTTTAGGCCTAAAACTACATCAACACTATCAGTGTATTTTCATTATCAGTTCGTATGAAATTGTACGAAAAGTTATGCACAGTAATTTCGTACGTTTTTGACGCTTTTTTTTTCGTCGTATTTTGTCGTATTTTTACGTCTTGCCTCAAGACAAGATATCCTTGCGCATCTTACGCACCATTCAATAACATAGAATTTAACATACAATTACAATTACAAGACATCAAGAAGTAATTATTGCACTGTTTTTCCCAGTTTTACGTCCGTCCGCAGATCTGCTTTTTTCGTCTTGACACTATTAGTTTAATAAATTAAATAATAAATTAAATTAAATAGATAAAAAATTAAATAGATGATATGCTTCATTTTAGACAATCTAGTTCCAAACCACAAACTGAACACATTTAAACATTATCTATAATTAATTAATCAATTTATCTACATTTATTTAACCATCATTGGAGGTTGTTTTTATTTATTTTACTCTTATCAATCTAATATAATTCTTTTTTTTATTTCACTCTCATTGTTCTGGTTTAAAATTTATCTGTCAAGTCAATTCTTAGTTCAAATTCTATAAACATGTTTCTGCGTGTTCTTGGAATTGATGGAAACACATAATCCAGCATGTTTGTTGAATTAATCTGATTTAAACAGTAAAACTTAACTTTTAAAGTCCAGTTTTTGGTATTTTTTGTATGGGTTAATCATAGTCATCTATGTTTATCACCTTCACTCATCTAGAAACTGATTAAAGAAAGATATGAAATGGCATTCAACAAATAAAGCACAAGTCATTTATAATTTTTTTAATTCTAAGTATCAAGGCCCAGAGAAAGGAAATCTAAAACTGTCATTGGTAAAAGCATTGTGGGAAAATGCAAGCTTCTGAAAAACCATGCCAAAGTCTTTGCTTCTGAACAGAAGATGAGTTTAAAGTTTATACAACTTGAAGTGAAATTATACAAAAAATGCTGTTTTTTCCAAGGAAGATCTTTTTTTATGCAGTTATGTGCATTTTGTTGGATAGTATCACTACCAAGTCAGAAAATGTCCCCCCAATGAACAATACTCTATTGTACTTAATTCACTTCAGAAGTGACCTCTTAACATCGCTTTATCAGTATTAAATTTTGAATTCATAAGCAAACCAGTTTCTCTAAAAGGCAACCAATCAGTGCATCAAAATGACAAAGGAGTGGGACTTTAGTTACTTTAAATGATCTTTTTGTTTGTGTCAGACCGATGTGGTCAGAATATGACCATAATGTAACAAGTTATGGTAATAATTAGACAGTCTGAATGAAGATCCTTTTCTACTACAGTAACTCACAACTGACAGTAAACCACACAACGTGAGCAGGAACGTGTGCTGCCATGGTGAGGAAACTTGTACTGTAAGTCTGACGATTTACCAGATTTACCAGAATGGTCATGACAAAGATATTATCACGTCAGGCCAAGAAACATGGAAAAAATGTTGTTGGAAGGCTTCTTTGTATAACAGCTTCCAAAGATAAACAACTTGTGTCAATCAAAAATACATAAAATAGAATAACAGAAACTGAAAGAATATTTTCAAACAACACTTTATTGTTCAGGTTATTTCTGGGAAAAAGTTTTAACAAGTCACATTCGCTTGCTTGCTAGTTTTAGGCCTAAAAAAAATCAACACTGTAAGTGTATAGATAAATGAAAATGAACACATACAAACAAACAAAATAAATAAATAAAAATAAAAATGTATACCGTATGTACCTTACACATTTTCATTCAAATAGCTACTACATATAGCACAAAAGTCTGCAACTATTGCATGATGTTTACTGCCCTTCTTCTTTCTTTTTAAGAGAATCAGTTTAAGGCTTTTCCTGAACATTGCTTTAAACAAACACATAACTGATTGCATTCTTACACACCATTTACTGAAATTAACCCTATAATGCCAAATGTATCGTATTTGATACATACGGTTTCTGAAATGTTTTGTATCTGACACCTTTTGCATAATTTAATGGTAAAAACTTTGCTCAAAATCCCATTGTACACAATCAGATATACCTGATAACAGCCAGTAGAAGACTACACAAAAAATTATCTTGACTTATCATAGTAATAAATTATTCATATCAAAAATGTATTTCTGTTTTTTCTTTTTGCATATTTTGTTAAAAGGGCAAATAAGGACTTCAAACCAAAAAAAAAGTAATTTTCTGTTTTGTTTTATTCTTGGATCGGGCTTTAAAGGGTTAACATTCTACTCTGGTGAATCAATAATAGATTAGTGTGATAATGTTTGCCAGCCTTATGAATTAACCTTGTGTCTCTTTTCTTCATCTTTCCTAGTAGTTTGAGTGATGCAATGGAGAGAATGCGTAATACTTTATAATTCAGAAAACCTTTTGCTTCATTGGCAATGGCAATTTTTCTCTAAATTTAAGACATAACATGTTTTTGCTTATTTATTTCTGGTGTGATATCATCAGAGAATTGCTGTAAGCTTTTACATGTTCATGAAATATGTGTCATCCGCCACCGAAAACAAACTTTAAAAATTTTTTTAATTTACATACATCATTTATATAAAGTATATACTGTCTCTATACTGACAGGCAATGATCACTAATTAAGGCTTATTTGTCATTATTTCATCATAATAAAATTTTACTAAGACATCAACTCGAAATGCCCGTATAATAGTAGGCCCCAGAATTAAAAACTAATTAAACAAATAGCTAAAATAAAACAGAAGGACACAAGCACAGTGTTCTATGTATATCTTTTTATTTAAAGATGCCCATTAGTCTCTCCATAAGCAAAATGCCTTGAAATGACATGTGTCGTGAATTGGCTCTATATAAATAAACCGAATTGAATTGAATAAGTAGAGACTGTTTTTCCAAAAGTCTACACCACAGTTGCACATTATTCTTCAACAAACTTTCCAAAAAAACACTATATGTTTATGCAATAGCAGGTGTCCAAACTTTAGTCTAAGTGTTGCTATAACATTGTAATCAACCAGGCAACAGACTCTCAAACCAGATTATAGGAACAATAGCTGCTTTATACATTTTATTTCTATAAGCAACAATATTTCCATTATAGCAGCTTTCATCCAGCCTTAACAAAGAGGTTATCTAACATGACATCCACCATAGAAAAAGATTATTTTTATCCCTATCCCAACAAATTGATCTAAAAGTATTCTGTTTCAACTGTTATGACACAGGCGATTTAAAAAAATCTTACATGTTGTGTAACAATGTACGTAATAATGATGATAAGGATGACTCTGAATGGCCCTGACTAAGGATGAGTTGCTTAAATCGTCTCTTCCTGGTGATGGGAAGATACCTGGTTAACAAGTTTTTGCTACACTGTTTTCACTCTTTTCCTGGTAGTCAGCAAAGTTTCACCCTTTGTTACCTGCTTTGTAAAGTAACATTCCAAAAAGTATTGTTCCATTTATCTTCCATTGGTCATATGGAAATACCTCTCTTTTTGAGTGGGTTTTCTTTTAAAAACAAGCTTCCTTTTGTTTGTATATGTTGAGTCACTCATGGGATGACTTTTACATAACCCCCAAAAAAGCCTAACTTATTTGCAATGAGTGTAAGAGTTTGATGTAAATTTTCTTTTTCATTTAATAGGGCCTAAATACCAATTAAAATATCTTGTCTCAGGGGTTTTCAGGTATAACATAAATAGCCCTAGTATTGCATAATTAGTTTAGTATCATGTCGC